>NW_010169392.1:284-10709 GCF_000695765.1 Mesitornis unicolor
TAACAATATATTCTTCAGGATGTTCCAAACTGCACAAGTAAAATGATCACTTGCTATCTAGGTGTTAAAGACTTTCTACTGAAATGACCAAGGAGGAATCATATTCCTTACTGAAAAATAGTACATTGAGACCACTTTGTTTAGTTATTGACCAAAACAGGAACAAAAATAATGGGATATTCGTTAAATAGTTCATGTTACATATCTGAACTGATTCTTGCACTGAACATAATGAGGAAGACCTATGCAACAAGATGCACTTGAACCTATTCTCATTTCCCATTTGAATTTCCTTCCACTTTTCCAGCATCATGAAGGGACCATAAAACCAGTAAATTAATTACATTTACATGGGAAAAATTAATTTCTAATTCAAGGAATTCCTTATTCTGATTTATTAATCATAATGGAGGGAAGAACAGAGGGAAGAGAAAGTAATTGCTGATTTACTGCAATTATTGCATTTTCAGTCAGTGCAAAAGTGTTAATCGTGATAGTGTTTCCCACCAGAAGTATACACTAGAAGAAAAAAGTAAACATGGTGGCTTTGCAAAATGTCTATAAAGCAATGTTTCCTGCAGATAAAAACATCTGTGCATATCTGAGCATCTAAGACATTTTGAGGTGAACTAGGAACTGAAAAGAATGTTTAATTCAGTGGACAAATGGGTATTTAAATATAAAATATATCCGAGCAGTAATTTCTGAACATTTTGACAGAAGTACCATGTACCAACTCGCTAAAATTTATCCTAAATCTGCAAGATCCAAGCAGTAAAGTAGGGTTGTTCTTCTATCCTCCATGGTCTTTCTCCGCCAGGTATTGCTGTCATCTGGAGCAAATTGATTTTCCATGTTTTCTACAAGCTTATTATCACTGTGCATGTGTGTATTTTAAATTCAGGACAAATTTTTTATTTCTCTCCTCAATAGAAAGTTTAACTAAAAAAGAATGGCTGGAACTGCACCACTTGCAAAGAGATTTGAGGAAATCTAAAGAAAAGATGCAGACCTCTTATGTGCCACTAAAAGCAATCCAATGACTTGCATCCTACAGGAAAGCTGGGGACGGGCTTTTTATAAGGGCAGATAGCGATAGAACAAGGGGGAATGGTTTTAAACTGGAAGAGGGTAGATTTAGACTGGATATTAGGAAGAAATTCTTTACTATGAGGGTGGTGAGGCCCTGGCACAGGTTGCCCAGGGAAGCTGTGGACTGCTTCCTGGCAGTGTTCAAGGCCAGCTTGGATGGGGCTTTGAGCAGCCTGGGCTGTTGGGAGGTGTTCCTGCCCATGGCAGGGGTTGGACTGGATGAGCTTTAAGGTCCCTTCCAACACAGACCATTCTATGATTCTGTGATCTTCAGAGCAGAAAGATCTTACAGCAAATAAAATCATTTCTTTAAGCTGCACATCCCAGTAAGTGTGTGATCAGTCATTTCATAGGAATTCCCATCTTTTTCAGAGCTATTGGATCATACACCCTTAGAAGAAGAAACATGCAGGGAAATTTGGATATCTAAGATATCTAAGATTTGGATATCTAAGTTCTACTACCTTAGGAAGAAGAAATGGAGGATGGACATATCTCGTAGAACAACTTTTCCTGTTTAAATAGACCCTTGTTAATTTGCGTTGGCACAACGGAAAGGTTCTGAAGTGGACCATATTAATCAAAGTTTTGAATTATCTGGCAATATCCATAAAATATTATAAATAATAGCTGGACAACTGGGCCTTGATGTATTGCCTTGAATCCAGACAAATTGACTTGTTCTCTGCTTAAATCCAGGCCGTTATTGCCTTATAAAATGGGGCATTCATGTCTTCTCTGTAATTTACTGACTATCTAAAAATGAGTAATAGGACAACACCAACCTGTGGCTGACATCTGTGGACCCAGTTCTGCAGCCCTTCTGATGGAAGAGTTGCCATGGAAGCCATGATTAAGTATTACAGGAGAAGAGCCCAGTACTACTAAAATAAGATTTACTTTTCTATGACTGGGTTAAAATATATATGTTTGACAGTGACGAGGCTATTATTGTCACCATTAAAGGAATATCATTGTTTATGGAGTGCTTAAATCCAGTACATTACGATATCCACCCTCTCCTCCTCAACAAGAGTCAGCTGCAATGACACAGCGAGAAGACAGAGCAAAAGCATTTCTAGGGTAGATCCTAGGCAGTTAACCTTTGTTTCTTGTGCGATCTGCTCAAAGAAATATCCTGCTCCCTTCAGAACCCTTGATAAAATTGCTGCTCAGTGGAAAGACCTAGAAATGATTATTTGTCAAAATTTAAGGGTATATGCTGTAGTCCTCTGCTGCGTCTGTCTTTAATACTTTGTATTTTTTTCTGTTGGTTAATTAAAAGTAGAGCATATTTACTAAGCTCATGGACAATGCCATATTAGAAATACATTGGAGGCCAAGATTAGAATTAAAAATCACCTTGGTGAACTAGTGCTAGGAAGAAAGTGATTCAGTAAGGAAAAGAACAAAACAATACAGTTGAGTTTGAACTTAATCTGACCTTGTCTCAACCACCAAAGCATAAAGTGTCAAGTCCATTTTGGTCATTTGGTTCCTTTACAATTAATGAATACTGACTCCTCAAGAAAGTGAATCATCCTTCCCATTTAAGATACCTGTCACAGGAAGGAATTGTATTACTCTTCAAGGTAGTTAATTCTTTCCAGGATGACCACTGAGACCAACAAACGTGCTATACTGGACTAGATGCTGGATTCTAGCGACTCTAGAACTGATGATGATAGATAGAGTTATTTTTTTCTCCATTATTTTGCAACTTAGAGGATATAAGTAAAGAAATGACACTCTGGGCAGCAGTTTGTCAGCAATAGATTTGGGTATTAGAGTGAATCAAGAGCTTAGCAGGAATCTGAGTGGCATTCTGTCACAGGGGAGGACATAAGAGCTAGTCCTTCCATTGCACTTAGCATTGGATGGCTGTCAGTTGAAAGTCTACATTAATTTCCGGGCACTGAGTTTCAATAAAGTTGCAAAACAACTGGAGAGGGTCCA
Source organism: Mesitornis unicolor (assembly GCF_000695765.1). Taxonomy (NCBI): domain Eukaryota; kingdom Metazoa; phylum Chordata; class Aves; order Mesitornithiformes; family Mesitornithidae; genus Mesitornis; species Mesitornis unicolor. The sequence continues at coordinate 3,333 of NW_010169392.1, forward strand.
GAAGACAACACTAGGAGTGATCAGAGGTCTACAGCACATGGCCTTTAAAGGAACATTGAAAGAGCTAGAATTGGTTTTGCTAGAAATGGGGAGAATGAGGAGAAAAAAACATGCTAACAAAATTTTGTTAGACCGAAATAAAATCTTTCAGTCATTGAGATTGGTTAAGTACCAGGGAAGATTGTCTATAAAGTGGTTGAATCTTGGTCACTGGTGATTTTAATAAATTGGACATCTACATATTGTTTAGCTATGTATGATACAATTTCAAGAGGTGGAACAGTTCAGTGATGCTATTGAAGAAGTATCTTTTTGGGGGAGTGAAAAGGAGCTTGTCTTACGCTGTGTTGTCAAAGTGCTCTTTTACTCCAATAAAATAAGGGTGTGTTTATAACTGAAAGTTTGTTCATTACTTTTAAGCCTTTTGCCCTCATTCTGCTTACTTCTTTCCTTGCATAGGGGATTGTGTGCACTAATGTCAAAAGTACTAGTGCTTGTTTTTAATATCACCTTCCAATTAACAAAATTCACAGAAGCCACAGTCCACAGGACGAACAATGCTGGACACCCTGACTCCCTGAGCTGCCTTTTAGACCTACGTTACTGCAAGGTCACATTCAATAAAAAAGCACAAAGCAACTCTTTCAATCAATGGCATCACACAGGATCTTTAAGTTTGCCAGATGCATAAGGACTTAGCTCAATAGAAGACTTAAATTGCAGCAATTGAGTGATGAATCAGGCTTCATATTTGATCTGTGTATATAAAAATAAGGTGAAAGAAAATTCCCTTCTCATGCAAAAAAATGTCTATTTCTGGACTTTCATTGCATTTTTAATCCTTCTAAATATTTAATCTTTACAGATTGTATTATTTATATATTACAATCCTTGTCATCCCCTCAAGCTGTGTCAGGACATTGCTTCTCCCTGTACAAAATAAATTGCTTATAAAATTTTTCTTTAGGGGAAATCAGACACAAATAGTAATGTGCACTCCTTCTAAGTCACAGATAACAGGCTGATAAATTGTTGTTCTTAGCACCTATTTTGAACTTCTTGCCCTGAAGGATATGCATTCCTGTGCATAATACAAGGTGGCTGGTTATAAAACATAGACTACTTTAGAAAAGAGTTATCTCCTCTAACTTTGGACAACCGATTTTGGTGTGCCTAACCTAAATTTGTTAGCTAGGTTTCTGAAATAATCAGAGGAAAAAGACAAGCACTTCCAGCAGGTGTTTCACCCCAGTTGATCTGAATTATCCTCTGTAGATGCCTGACAGAGATCACATCCAACTTAAACATCTAACTTTATTTCCAAAAGTGTGGTGGGAATGCATCCAAATCTTAAAGAAAGATTGTTCCCTAGTTTTGTCAGATGGTTAGGCATGTGGAAGTTAGTGGTTATATTAAGGTTTCACAGCTAGCTGCACACAAACCATTGATTTTAATGGAACCATGTGAATTTATCACCTAAGTCATCCAGCTCTATTAGCTTTCTTCATCCATGTCTCACTCTTGCTGGATCTCATATATCAGTTCATGCATCTACTCCAAGAAGAAGCAGTTTTTCAAAGATAGATCTAAACAAGTCAGGAAATCTGAACAATAAGGCTGGAAAAGCACCCTTAATTCTGCTCTTTCAGTCTCCCTGACCAATTCTTTTCCACAATCATCAACTTTGGCCAGACATATATGAGAGATGGGCCAAAATCACAAAGACAGATTCTTCAAAAATCATGGGAAAAGGTAACAAGAAGGAAAAGAGGTCCTATATAATGAAGATTGTTTTCCTAATGTCTAATCTAAATCTACTCCTAGTTTAAACCCATTGTCCCTTGTCCTGTCATTACATGCCCTTGTAAAATGTCCCTCCCCAGTTTTTTTGTGGACCCCTTCAGGTACTGGATGGGGCTTTGAGCAGCCTGGTCCAGTGGGAGGTGTCCCTACTCATGGCAGGGAGGTTGAACTGGATGATCTTTAAGGTCCTTTCCAACCCAAAACTTTCTGTGATTCTATTATTCTATCAATGCTCCTATTCAGAGAAAGAAGCAATATCTGATCATCCTTAATTAGAGAATCCACACAGAGAAGGAGCTTTATAAATATCTGAAACATGAGAAAAAGACTTAATCAGCCCTTACGCTTTATTAGGTAACCAAGAATCTAGAACCCAAATAAATTAGAAAACAGACTTCAGCAGTTTCACTGCTCTAGGCATAGCCTGTTTATGCATGTTTTCCACATTTGTCCATGTATATAAATAACATTAATTCATCTTGGAGTGAACCTGGCATTGTGCACAGAGGCCCAGTTTCAGGTTTCAGCATGCTTTGAGATGTGAAAATTGCCTCTCTTTGAAAAATATTTTCAAGGAATTGGGATGCCGAGGCATGTTAAATCATGAAAGACAGATTAATGCTTAATATCAGTGTGGAAAGGATGACTGAGTGAGGACCAGAAAGAGAGAACAGTGTAAGATAAGAGAATAAAAATTCTTTCCTACTGTTCTCACTGCAGAATTATCCTGATCATGAGTGTGTAAACCATACAAAGACTTAGGATATTGATTACCAAGCTGGGGTGGTTAGATACTCCTGACTGATACGGCCTCTTAGAGCTGTCAGTTGTGCAACTTCATCCAGAGTCATCTTAGTCGTGAATCCTTTTTGTCACTCAACACTGCATCTCTTAATCTTGCCCATCTCATGTTCACTGTAAAACTCCATCTCAGCAAGAGTCCAGCACAGCCATACTTCCTGCGTTTCTTTGCTCATACGGCATTAAGTGCAAAGTCCCAAACCATGAGATTTGGTAATTATTGAAATAGATGTCTTTGGCATTCGAGTCTGAATAGCTACCAGGATGGCTTCTTTGGACTCCTGGTTTTTAAAAATTTTAAAAGAGTTTAGAAATGTAAGAAGCTGCTAAAAAACTCTTCTCTTCTAGCAATCGTTTCTTACAGCCACCTAGAAAATAAATATCTCACAACCTTTCTATTAAGGTTACTGAATCCTGCAATTGAAGTATCTACACCCTTCCAAATAACATCTATTCCTCTTTCTGGAGAATTCTCTAATACTACTTCAAGTAAATACACAAACCCCATAAAGTAGCTGAGGTGATCAGTGAGTGTTTTGCACAGTCAGTGGAAGAAGAAAGTTTGGTCTTGACTTCCTTCATTTTTTTAACTTTACTTAGGAAGCAAATGGGAGCCCTGAGGTATCCTAAAGACCACTGAAAATAAAGACTTGCCAGAAAAGATGTTCTAGTGTAATGAGAGAAATCTCCTGAAGTCCTCTGGAGAAGTCAACTGAAACACGACTGATCTGTAAAGAAAACATGGATTAACATGCTAGATTCCCTCATTAGATGGGTTATGTTGTAAGGGAATTATGCAGTAGTTATTATTATTAAGGAATTATGCAGCTCTACCGAATGCATGCAAATAAGACAATGGACAGTTAAATGTTGTCATAGAAGCATGTTGAGCTGTCAGTGAAATGAAGAGGAACCCTTCAAAAGCTATACTGCTGGCTAACAGCTTCAAGTGGTCCACCAAACAGCAAGAGCATGCATATAAAACATACAAAACACAAAGTATAGGCAATATGTATCATCAGTCAGCGTGGGGATGGCACAGGACACAGAACTGATGGATGGCTTTTAGGCGTTCCTGATGTTCTGCTTTCCCTGCCAGAGCAAAACCAGCCGCAGCCGTGATCCAGCCCCATATGCTATGGAGATGGAGGGGAGACTTGCAGTGGATGCAATGCAAAAGACTGATAGGCAGCCCTTGGAAGTCTCACAAGCAAGCACACAAGCTCTACAGGTTCTGCTGTTGCAATCACACTGTAGTGGCCACAGCTCATCGCCTGAATTTCATGCCTTGGAATCCTTTCCCATTATTATCAATTGTCAGTGTGGTGTTTCCCAGCTTAGAGTATTTGAAAGGTATTTTTCCCAAGTAGGGCTGATGACCATCAAAATCACTCTTCCCTCTGCCTGCCAAAAGTAGAATTTGGTTTGTTTAATCACTGAAATCACACATGTCTCTGTGAAAAACAGTAGATTTTTTTTTTAGATTTAAATAAAAGATTTATTAAATTTCATAATCACTACAGCTTACTTATTAGTTCTTTCATTTTTTTTCACTGATTTTGTAAATGCAGGGGTCAAGTGAGGCCTGAAGGCCAGGTTTTCAATTATTGTTGAGTTATATAATCTAGAAGTATTAACTAGGAATTAAGAAATATAGAGGACGTAATTATGTGTTGGTTTGGGACATACTTTTTAACAGATGACTCTGTCATCTTTTATGAAATTTCTTCAACAATTATTGGCTACAAATGATTACCTGTAGACATTATTTCATCTATGAAGACTCCAATTCTACCCAAGAAATCACCTTCGCTGCAAAAAAGAAGCCCTAAACCTTCCACATATTTCTTAGAATCATAGAATAGCTTGGGTTGGAAGGAACCTTTAAAGATCATCTAGTTCCAAATTCCCCTGTGATGGGCAAGGACATCTTTCACTAGATCAGGTTGTTCAAAGCCCCATCCAACTTGGCCTTGAACACTTTCAGGGATAGGGCATCCACAACCTCCCTTGGCAACCTGTTTCAGTGTCTCACTTCTCTTATAAAAAATTTATTCCTTATATCTAATCTAAAACTATCTTATTTTGGTTTAGAACTGTTACCACTTGTTCTGTCACTGGAGGCTCTGGCAAAAAGTCTTTCTTCATCTTTCTTTTAAGCACCATTTCTACAATATATTGAAAGGCTGCTATAAAGTCTCTCCAAATCCTCTATTCTCCAGGCTATAGCCCCAACTTTCTCAGCCTCTCTTCATTGGACATCTGTTCCAGTTGGATGTGGTCATCCAGCCAATTTCTTACCCATCCAATAGTCCACCCATCAAACCCATATCTCTTCAGTTTAATGACGGTGTTGTGTGTGGTTGTGTCAAAGGCCTTACAGAAGTAAAGTTGCTCTTCCCTCATCCACCAATGCTGTCACTCCATTGTAGAAGGCCACCAGATTAGTCAGGCATGATTTGACTTCTGTAAAGTGGTGTTGACTGTCTCAAATCACCTCTTTGTTGTCTGGAAATAGTGATTATTTCATTTCTTCATATTTTTCTCAACATTCATTTAGAAAGTGGGGTGAAGTCTAAATTTGTCATTAGTTCATATATGAAAAAATGATATGGTAGTTCCTTTGGTTTGGTTTGGGTTTTCTTACTTTATGCAAGAAAAATACTATTTATTCTGGGATAATGTGTGGTTTTTGGAAAACTGTTTTATCAGTTTATTTGCTTGAATTTTGTTAGCTTCCAACTGAAATGCAAACATTTAGTTGCTAGAAAGCAAACAACAGAGCTCTTAATTTTCAGCTTTTTAGTGGAAAACATTTCACAATTAGTTGTAGTGCTGTCATGCTGCCTCTGTTCATAAAATTGTTTCTTTCTCTTAATTCCAAGAATTGCATTTGCAAATAAAACAGTGTGAGAACTGCTCAGCTGGATCAGTCAGCAGTTCCAACATTCAGTCTCTGAAAGGACAATGTAACAGATGTTGATGGAAATAGTATCAGAAACAAGGCAAGTATAAATTAATATTACCCTATGTATAAATCAGAGATTTAGACCTGCCCTACAAGTTGATTGCATCAGAATCATCGTCCTTCACAACTGTCAATATACCTTTGCTCTGTGAATTTGTCCTAAACTTTTTTGAGTCTGTGTATGCATTTTCATTCCATAACAGCCTTCTGATGATGAATACCATGACTGAATCATGTATTTTGTGTAAAACTATGTAAAATATTCATCTTACTTAAAATTTTGTAAATTTATTTTATTTACTTCAAGTCTACTACCTGATCACTTAGGAATTTATGCCAAAATTAGGTACAACCTTGCACAGAAGAGGAAGGGAACCGTATTCAACCACATGCAGAAAAGCCTGATGATTTTTGCTTTTGCAAATTCTACAATGGGATTTCCTGTAAGTATGTGTAGAGCTGTTATGCAGAAATTGTGTTTAAAATTAGTCTTTCATGTCATGCTTTCTCTCCCACTCTTGTGTCTTAGTGTCATTCCACTTCATTCTCAGAGAATATTCCAGGAAACTTAGAAATGATCTGTTAAGCTAGGTTTTTCGGAGGACAATATACATTCGCTCAAATAGCCAGGTATTTTTCATCTTCAGCAGTATTCTGCCCCTCAGCCTTGATTTTCCTCTGGATCATTCATATACCTGCATTGCATGGAGTTGAGCTAGATGATCTTTCTGGAAGATCAAGATTCTGGTCTGGAAGAGCTGTAAATTGTGGAAATGTCCTGAAGATTATTTGACACCCCTGAGGCTTGCTTAGCTTTTCCTATCAGACTTGCAAATGTTGATTGCAATATCTAAACTTCGTGGTCAATTTTAGGCATACGTTACTGTTTAACTTTATAGTTCGATTTTAATTATATTCTTATGCATCTGTGGAAGAGCAAATTTGACATTCCTAACTCTGAGAATTAGCCAGTCTGTCTGCTATATAAATAGAAGCAGCTGGGGAACAGTTTTGTCTTATGCTTTTTGGTAAATGGTTCATAAACCAACAAAATGCCAAAGGTTTCTTCTGGACTTATGGATCCTGAAGGGATCCCTTGATGTCTGCTAAGAGTTCAGTTTATAGAGCAGTTTCTCTCTAAGCAGGGCAATTAACACATCTCTCTCTTCCATTAGGCTGTTTTCACAAAGTATTTAAGAATATAATGTTTCTGACTTCTGCCTCTCTGTGAAATTTCTCTGAAATTGGCCCATATTCCAGAAATGGATATAAACAACAGTGTCACTTACCAATTACTTTGAGACTCAGCTCCTGGTCCATGTCTGGATGGTGTAAATTAAAAATCTGAGTTGATACATCTGACCTGGGTTAAAATTTAATGGGAATGACCACTGAGCTGATCTTTTCTCATATCATGCAATTGAAGCTGTGCTACTATATGAGTAACAGTGCTAAAAACTGTTCTTCTTCCTCACTGAAATCCATACCCCAAAGCAGGATAGCTTTATTTTGAAAGGATGGCTTGGGAACCTTACACACATAGGTCAAAAACATGAAAAAGAGCAGGAAAAACACTCATGAAAAAAACTGACAAGACATTTTCTTCAGCAGAAAGTGCCTTTTAATCTAAACATTTCAAAGTAATGTGCGCTGTTACAGTGGCATTTTTAACATGAAAGTGATAAAATGAACCATCATTCCTTCATCTTTTAATTTTGTCGAAGTGAAAATCTTTTATTTTCAATAAAGCACAAGCACTCCTTTTGATTTCCCTTCAAGTGAATATCTTAACATTACTATTATAT
>NW_010169393.1:0-810 GCF_000695765.1 Mesitornis unicolor
TGTCCCAGAGAGTCCCAGGCTCTCGCTTCCCTCCCCATTCTCTTGTGCAGATAGAAGGAAAAAAAAAACAAAACCAAAAGAAAATGTAACCACAGGTGCAGGCAGAGCCTTGAAAAAAGTAAATATCTGACAGCAAAATGAAAACAATAACTTTATCCGCTATCATAAGGAAAATAACTTCATCCCAGCCAAAACTCCAAATTGTGTTCATTTAAAGGGAACACTGCTGAAACACTAAAAGGGACTTCTACAATTCAGTGCTAGCAAAACCAGGACAACTGGGTTGCCCAAAAAGTAATTGCAGATTTTTTTAATAGATGGGCATACATGTCTTGAAATGTAACCAACTTCATTTGCGCCCTCAACAAGTTTGCAGATGACACCAAGCTGGTTGGTGCAGTTGACACGCTGGAAGGAAGGGATGCTATCCAGAGGGACCTGGATAGGCTGGAGAGGTGAGCCCATGCCAACTTCATAAAGTTCAACAAGGCCAAGTGCAAGGTCCTGTACCTGGGTAGGGGAAATCCCAAGCACAAATACAGACTGGGCAGAGAATGGCTCAACAGCAGTCCCGAGAAGAAGGACTTGGGGTTGTCGGTCAATGAAAAACTGAACATGAGCCGACAATGTGCACTTGCAGCCCAGAAGGCCAACTGCATCCTGGGCTGCATCAAAAGAAGTGAGGGCTGAGGGAGGTCATTCTGCCCCTTTACTCTGCTCTCGTGAGAACCCATCTGGACTACTGCTTCCAGTTCTGGGGCCCCCAATACAAGAAGGATATTGAGCTGTTGGAGTAGGTCCAGAGGAGGG
>NW_010169394.1:0-62242 GCF_000695765.1 Mesitornis unicolor
GTTCTGTGATTCTGTGATTCTGTGATCTAGGCTACTAGGCTACTTGAGAACTTGAGGTTGGAGCAATTCCTCCCTGCTGCCTGCCACTGTGCCTGTTGTTTTCTGGTGTGAGTCCTCAAACTGGGAGCCAGCAAGGAAGAGTAAGTTCACAGCTGGAAGCCAGGTAAAGTAGTAAAGTAAAGTAGTAAGTAAGCCTGGATATCAGAACAGATATGTGCAACTCTGCGGGGCTAGTTGCTGAGAGAGAAAAATGTTGCAAATAAAAAGCATTTGGTTTGGTTATCCACGGGATGTGGAACTGGCATTGGAACATACTCGTATAAGGTCTCTGGGAAATAATGGGTTACTGTTTACTTTGGAATAGAGGGAGAGATAAAACTATGGGGTGTGTCATGAAGACTTCTGAAGATTATCAACCTCTTCTGTAGCATATGAAAGACTAAGGGAAATAAGCAAAACTATTACATATTTTTTGTGCAGAAGTTAGTCCCTTACTCCTCTTGACATCCCAGCTTGACACGACAGTGAGGGATATGCTAATGGAAACAGTAATTTGTACAATTTTCCCAGCTCATCTGATTGGCTCATTTGATCTTTTAAAAAATCAGTTCACAAGGCTAAGAAGTAAAGGATTAGGATCAGGCAGATAAATCTATGCACTGTAACAGGCAGAGAGATAGAGCTCAAAACTGGAATTGCTTTAGTGTTTTTTAAGAGCTTTTGTGATCCAGAAGAGTACTACATAGTTCATGCATACCTGCCAAGCTGCAGCCTACAAATACAGAAACACCTTTCAACCCCTTTCAAAGGTTATGGACCAGGAAATGGTATAATAAATCACAAAAATGGAAAAAAATCCTGACAGATTTGGCAATAGTGCTGTTATTCAAATATTATATCTACTACTGGGATACAATGCTTTAGATATTTGAAATCTCTTAATTGGTTCTGAAAACACATAAAATATGATGTGATTAAAAAAATGAAATATTTTCATGTGGCCTTAACTTACTTGTCACTTACTAAGTCACTTCAGAATTACTCCCTTGTAAGTGTCTGTGTCACTGTTTCACCATATGGCACCCCATTTTATCCTGGTGTCACAGCAGTGCCTAACCAAAGTAATTTAAAAACTAGTTGGTTGAAGCTTCATAGAGTTTTTAGCAGCCCTACTTGTGTGCTATCTAAGATCAGGCAACTTCTATACTTACAGTTGAACCGATTCTTACGAGGTACATCCTCTACTGTGTTTCTGGGCAAGCCTCTTACAATGAAACTAGGCCAATGAAAACAAACAAACAAACAAACAAAACCCAGCAAAAATAAAGAAAAAAGTGACAGATCAGAAGAATTCTTCTGGCAAAGACAGGCAGTTAAAGAAAATGAAATAAAAGGTCTTTCTGAATGATAATAAGAGAGAAAAATGTTGGAAAATGTTAATGAGTGGCTAACATACCAGTTTATTCTGTAAGCTTTTTTAGTTAGTGCTGCCTGTTACTGCTGCATAGCTGGTATTTATTTACTCAGAGAGGGAGTAAGGGTGGGTAACATAGGTCTGGCCTCCAACCCTTTAGCATTCCTTACAGAACTGTTCCTAATGCACGAGGCCCTCACATGTTGCTTATCAGCTTGTTCTCCTGCACGGTATAATTCTGTTATACTGAAGCTGCTGAAGTTGGGTAGGAGGCAGGGCTCCAGTTCTGTCTATGCATTCGTGATCCAGCAATTGAGTCAGGTGGCCTACACATCTTAAAATGCTCTATAAAGGTGATGTGTGGCATTTGTACTGCCACTGACGTTGGCTTCAGCTCTCCCATAACACCACTAATGGGTCTGCATCTCATTTTCATGAATGGTCCTACCTTGAACCTGACAGGACAGGAGAAAGAACCCAAATTACTCCAATAATTTATTTTTATCCTATTAGAATGCAGTGCTGCCCTAAAATTTGTACTTGAGGTATGCTAAGCTATTTCTCAGTGCCTAAGTTAAGTAGAATCTGGTCACTTAATAATAAAGATTTGCAATGAATCTGGCTATAAAAGGTTCTGAGAGTGTCACAAAGTACATTAAAAAATCAAAGATGAAGAATAGACTGGCTAATTACTTGGAATGACTCCTATACTGTCCAATTTTTCCACTTGGAGAAGCTATCAGTGTTGTACACCCCTCAGACCCACATTCATCCCTGCTGACCATTTCAAAGCCAGCCAAGTAGATAGTGATTCAGGATGATGCAAGGTCACATCTGCTGATGAGAAAAATTCATATGACTTTTCTGATTATTTTAATCTCAGATCAAAAAGGAAAGTACTTGAATTTTGACACAATGCCAGTAAGTCCCTAAATTAAAAGTAAAGTAAATTAAAAATCTCAATTTTGTTTAACTTCAAGTCCAAACAATGTATTAGACATAAGCTTTTCAAAATTCCCTCATGAGCTGCCAAAGATCCCTTTTCAGGGGCTTGCACTATTGCATCTGCACCAAGAGGAACTATCCCCTTTGACAATACCATCAAACACTAGTAGAAGAAACTTTATACAGACTTAAGAGAGAACAAGGAAGAATTAAGAAAAATATACTGCAGAATTAGTTAAAGATAGATACAACAAACCAACCACTTACCCAGCCCCATATTGCTATTCGTTTCTCATCAATAAACCCCATTTCTATAAACTTCCTGTGGAAAAGAAAATCACAGAATTAAGTGCATTATTACAAAAGATTGCTAACAGTATAACAAATTAGCAAAAAACATTTTTTCTTTCACGCATCCCACCAATCTGAGCAAATTTATGACAAGCATGGCATGTCTGATTTCTACAGAACATCAGTTATTCCATTAATAGATATTTCTGAGGAAAAGGAAGAATTTTTCTTGAAAGAATAACGACTGCTAAAACTAATACTTTCTTCATAATCATTTTTGTTCTGGGGAATGAGGACTCTGCCCAACTGTCTTCTTGGCAAGAAAGTTCTTTTTTCTTATACTTGGAGTCCACCTGGATATCTTGTCCAGACTAGATTACACATTATGCATGATACTCATGTTGTACATGTGCATGTGTATATGTGTATATGTGTGTGTGTGTGTGTGTGTATGCATATGTACCGACAGTCACACACATGCAGGGAAAGAAGTTCACAAAGTGTACTCCTTCCTACTAATAACCACATTTAATTTCCCATAGCTCTACTTTCCCACAGGCTATTACTGCTTTCATTGTTTTAATGCCAAAGGTGCTGGATTACCATTAACATTCAGACCTTATCCTGCAAGCTGCTCAACGTACTCATCTTACGACGAGATGATACTCCGATCTCGCAAGAGGCAACAGTATCAACCTCTAAGATCAGGGATTCCCTGGAGCAATAAGCTTTCCCTTTTATGTGCCTGAAAAGTGAGGAGCGCATAGTGCTGTTATAATAAAAAATAATGAGGAAAACATCTTCTAGTGCTCCAAGTATGTAATAAGCTTGCAATGGATGAAAGGTGCACCTTGCTTATGCACTCAGTAGTCAAAACAGGTTAAAAAGAATCATAAATATTAGGTCTCCTACAAAAATCTTGCATCAGAGTCTGAAGACTGTATTTCCAGAGCTGTATGAGCAACAGCAAAGAAAAGAGGATGAGGAAAAAGACCACAAAAGTTTGAGAGTGCCAGATAAACAAAATGGGTTCAGATACATCCAAGGACAAATATTAGCCTTGTTTTACTAGGACAAGCACAAGTGACTAACACCACCCAAAATGTGGGATACTACTGGGTGGGACAAAGTTAGAAAAGCCAAAAAATGATTCAGCTTTGTTATATCGCTCTTAATCCCTGGGGTTCCTCCCACAGTAAAAGCTCCTCCAAGAACTTCCCACTAGAGTATAGGATCCTCTCTGAAAATGCTGCATCTTAAACAATGCGTTAGATCAGGAACATGGAATGCAATGCATTTAACTGAAGAAAAATTCAGTCTAGGTGATGACAGAAAACTGGGAAGTGTGAAGTCTGAGGTAATTTCTTCACAGCCTGTTTCAGCAAATTTTGCAACTGCAGAATCAGTTTAGGTTCCCTCTGTCTCTGACATTTTATGTCTGAATGATATTAGAGTAATAAAAAAACATACACTCTTGTGATATTTTAAAGTGTGCCATTGTTGCTAAAAGTTTCAAGAAAGAAAATCTAACAATACATTAATAGAAAAACCTGATATGATATACAGCTACTCTGTTTCATTTATCCCTGAAAAGGATAATGGTGTGTTTGTATCAGTGAGGAGGAAATGAATTATCACAAAGCAGACAGAGGAAGGAACAGACCCCCTCCTCACACACACTTGTAAATACAAGCAGTGTTCTCAAACAAGCAGAAAAAGCTGTGGAAACCTGGACTGCTACATCCAATTTCTAGCTAAGCTACTCAGAGTCAGGCCTATTACTTGGGGAAAGACTGCATTTACTGTTGCACTTGGAAATCTATCCATGCTCTGACAGCCAAATGCCATACCAAAGGCTAAATTCCTTCTTCTTGCATTGCACTCACATCTGTGGGGTTCAAACTAACACTTCCTTAAAAGCTCATTTTAGCAGTGCTTCTGCATTTGTAAGCTTAACAGGCAGCCTTTCTTTACAAAGCCTCAGCTTTCACTCCCAAGATAATTATTTTCCTGTGGAACACTTCAAGTGTTTTGATGCAAAGGAGCAGCTGTTGCAGAACAACTACCGGAAGACCTCAGACACTCTCTGTTGCTTATAACGATCCTAAAATAGCAAGGAGGGTAAGTTTAGCAGTTTAACTAACAGACCTCTGGAAGGTTTGTGTCAAGATTCAGTTTTGCTGCAGACTTCACATCTGACCATTAGCTAATCAGTGTGGTACATCCCTATGGATCTCTGGCTAATCCCTACGGTCACTGATGGAGGTTTCCCCTACAGAGAAAACTTCAGAATAACACATAATACATGGGCTGACTTCTCACCACTGACGCTTGTGTTTCCTTAGGCCTAGGACTGAAGCTTCTGATGATGCTCTTATAAAATGGAAGTGGTGAGGTCCAAATGTGGACTCAGTAGTATAGGGACTTAACACACCACACAAAACCTCACTGACATCAAGCACCTCAGTAATATTTTATTTCTGCAAGTCTTCTTGTCTTATTTCCTGGAGACCTCAGCTCTCCAGAAGAAAGGCTGCAAAGTATATTTAATATTTTTTTCACATTACTTCTTGTAAGTAGGTAAATTAATAGTTATACAGGGATATACTCTACTTACTTCACTGCTGAGATTTGGTCTTCAACTTCATAGACTCCTAGTCTTCGATAGACTGCATGCAAAATCTTGTCACCTTGGTAAGCTGTCCCTCTGCCATCCACTAGAGCAACAATAATTCCCTCTTTGCTTGCAAGATAGGTTATCCAGCTAATGCTAAATGTTTCCTTTACGTTCTGACTGCAAGGTCCTCCGTACCTGAGCATGAAAATTCACATTTTCAACTCATATTTATAAATTTATACATGATTACCTGGTACTGGACTATAGCTACTGGTACTTCTCCCATTTTCTCCACAAGTATTTTGCTATATGACTGCGGTTCAGAGAGCTCAGTAGCTCAGCAGTTCAATTACCCTTTTCATATATATGTGAGATGTTGCTGTCTAAAATCCATTTTAATTCTTTAGGTCTTACACCTAAAGCAAATCATTAGTTTTAGCTCAGATTAAGGGGTGCAGCATCAGGTGCTTGTCCTAAGGGAAATCCTTGGAAGACTCATGCCTCAATTCTTTCCTCTCTCCAAACTCCTTAGGTATAACAGCCCTTTCTGGTGCTTTTCTGCATTTGATCCCCACATGCAATATCAAAGAAAGCAACAATATCAAAGAAAGCAGCAGAAAAGAAGTACTACTCGTTCTGGCCATCCCAAACCTTCTTTATATCGGTAGGGAATATCATGTGCTGTTGGAGCTGTGGGCAGAACACACCCCACAGAGCTGAGCACACAGAGAGACACTCCTCATGAGAATGGTCTAATGCAAATTGTACATTTGACCTCAAGGACATGACTGACTTAATCTTCTACTCTAAACTTCATTCAGATGTCCTTGGCATTCTTGGACCTTTGGATCGTCTCTGGTTAATATAAAATTATGTAAGATTTATTATACCCACTCAGCTCTCCTTTTTGCCTCTCTTTTTTTTTTTTTGTACCACTGCATTTTTGTTGCCTTTCCTGCCTGCAGTAAATTAAATTCACACCAAATGCTCTTTTGATGGAACATTTGATGAAAGAAGCCAGTCCACAAGGTTTAGGGGTTTGGGCTTTTTACTTAAAAAATTAAACAAGCTCTTGTATCTTTCATACTAGCAAAGCCGAAATCAATAATTTCAGCCTGCCTCAGGATAAACAGAAGCAGCAACAGAGCTAAGAACTTCAGGCAACAGCCCACATGATTTTATCCTTTTTCTTTCTCTGAGGAACTAATCCTTGCCATGCTAAGATTAACATTAAAAACCCCATTGACTTCCACTGGGTTGCATTTCTATTCCAGAAATACATTAAAAAACCCACCACAACAAAACAACAAAGTGGTTTTGCTTTTGTTTCATAAAATGTTGCAAATTTCCTACGTTTTGTTAAATTTTAAGTAGTATGTTTTCTGACAAAATAACAACATTCAAAGCAAGAAAGTGTTACATACACCTGAATAAGCAGAGGGTACTTCTTGGATCTATCAAACCGTGGGGGCAGAAGCATTTTGTACCACAAAGCTAGAAAAGACATATTGAAATTACACTGTTAATGGTTAAAAGGGATTCCTCCAAGCAGTATCCAGAGTTTGGTGTAATAGTATATGAAAATAGCTCAGCACAAACTACACAATGCATGCACTCTGAATGACAGAACTGATGCAACTAACTTTATATTGAACTGCTGAAGAACAACTTTGAAGAAATAAAGTGCTCACTTTTATTTTAATTTAGCTATGCATACAATTATTATTTCATGTAACTCTAGGTTCTCAGTTTTCCAGGTGCCTAGAAAACACACCTAGGAATGTAAGTGTTGTTAAATTATGAGAAATGAGTTCTGGAAACTTTACAATGATTCATTACCACGGAATATTGTTTGTAAAGTCACTAGTGAAAACAACTATGTGTGCAAGTCAGTATGTGTAACACATGAACAGCAGCTTACATTTCACATTTCATTACCACCGTGCTACAGTGTTTTTACACGGTACTCAAACACTTTACCAACAGTATTAACGAATTTAAAAAATGCATTATGAAGCAGAGATGCATTTTAACTACTGTTTTACTGAGATACACCCTGAGGCACAAGCAAATTGGTTCTTGTCAAACATGGCAGAACCACGCCTCTTCCCAGTCCCACAGGATAACAAGTTTGTTCCACAGAAAGACAATACTATTACAAAATGAAGGCAAAATATTAAAGTGATAGGAACAAGAACTAAAATAAAGATGTGTAATTCTTACTTATACCATCCACTTCGAGTTTATTAATTTCTTCTTTTGGCAGTTTGATCTCTTGCAAAGCAGACTGCAATTCCCGATTGTCTTCCAATACTATGAGCTCTAAGTAAAAGAAATGCCAGAAATGCCTGATTTATCAACTGATTTATTGTTAATTCCTCTTCATTAATTGAGGTTCCTTTATTGTATGTTATTAGAACAGAAAGGAAATCTGTAAATTTTACAAGCAGAGTAATGAAATCAACACAGACACCTGTAATTGGGCTTGATTGCATAGCTAAATAAAAGCAAGGCACTGGTATTATAGTGCACAAATATTTGTTAGATTTTTATGGGATGCAAATCATTTCACATGTTGCCTCTGAATGTTAAGAGTCCTGGATGTTATAAAGAAAGTCCTTTCTCCTGCAGAGCCCTCATCCCATTTTTGTAATATCATGAGAGCAGGAAATGCAAAATTCATCCCATCATGCAAAACACAGTCCTGCATCTCAT
The DNA here is from genome assembly GCF_000695765.1 of Mesitornis unicolor. Lineage (NCBI taxonomy): Eukaryota > Metazoa > Chordata > Aves > Mesitornithiformes > Mesitornithidae > Mesitornis > Mesitornis unicolor. The sequence continues at coordinate 7,983 of NW_010169394.1, forward strand.
CTCTCACAGTGACATCAGTTTAACCGCTGAGACCCTTGGGCAGTGTGGTTAAGTGCATCGATGTTTGGGAATCTCTTGAGTCTGGGCTAACACAGGAAATTCAGTTTCTTACGGAGTTGTGGCAAACCCTTGCTTAACCAGTGTACAGTGTATTCCTACACAAAGATACCAGACTTACCACAGGACTGTCCTTAGTAATACATTACTGCACACTTAGCGAACTTCTTCTGATATTGTTTGTTTTTTCTAAATCTAAAAAGTATTTAGTAATTTTGTTTTACCTGATTTAGACCAATTCTACACCAAATGCTATTATATAAATTTACAGTTATATAATTTAAAAGTTACCATTTAAACTTTAGTTAATTTCCAGCATAGACTGCAAAACTATAAATTATGAATCCACTGGGTATTACTTGTTTCTTTATGTGCTTTCTCATGAGTAGCGATAGATGAAGAATATTGTACATAATGGAAATCTGTGACTTTGAGCTTCGCTTTCAAAATGAAAGAACCTTTTAACACTGCAGGGAATTTTTCTTGGTAGTTTACCCTTTTCTTTTTTAATGGCAACCACTTCCTGTTTCTGGAAATGCAAAAAAATATATATATATATACAGTAAGTACTTCTCTCAGGATGTCCTGAGCTAGACAGTGCTCAGGACATGCCAGAAATATAACACTGAGTTTGTTCTTTCAAAGTACTCTTGACAAGTTTTGCAGATTCAAGTGGGGCTTTATGGCTGAAAGATCATCCAAGTTTTGGATGCTCACCCAAACTCAGCTGAAGCCCTTTCCGTCCTTCCCCTCAGAACTGCTGAAACTTGCCCATTATCATAAATAAATTGTAGGCATGCTGGAAGAAGCTTCCAAGCTGGTGTATGTCAGTTTAACTGCATGCCTCCTACTAAAATTCATAGGTGACAGATTTTCAAAATGCTGCCAACTGCAATGAAGGTGGATCTACTAAAAAAAAAGATTATGAAAGCAAAGGACTTAAAGAAAATTAATCCAAAAAAGTTCATGAAAAAGTAAAAGAGAAGACTGAATTTGTTTTTATCCCCGAAGAATAACGGCACAGCAGCGTGAGACATCATGAAAGCAGTAGCAGAGATCCATGAAATGAGACTGTTCTCTCCAGCGGAGAGGTTAAGAAACACCTATTTGTGGTTGGGCACTTAGCTGCATTTCATGCAATTCATACATTGTTAAGGAAGCAGTAGAAGCCCTTGATACACACGGTCATAGTGAATCATGGAAAACAGAGAACTATGACAATGGATTAAATATTAAAAAATCCATGCATTAGCTGTACTTAAATCTTTAAACCTATTTAAATCTTCTGCAAAAGAAATACCAAAAGAACAGTGTCTTTATGGCACAGTTGCAATAGACATGTTGGCCAGTCTTTTCCATCTGCAAACATTTTGGAGTGGTTAAAAACTAAGAAGTACCAACTCTGGTGTCAAAATAATCTTGTGTTGCAATTCATTAACTTCTAGAAGAATCACTACTGATAATTTAGCTTAACAATACTGTGACATTTGTCTTTCTCATGTTTTTATGTGTCTTCTGGTCAGACAAGACTCAGTTAGCAGTGGGTTATCAATATAGGCTGAACTGTAAGGATGCTGGCATTAGAACTATCACTACGTTTCCACTGATTATTGGGGAAGAAAGGCTGAATCACTGAAGTTTTTTACAGGACACTGCTAGTTTTCGTAACATTTCAGGACTAAAGGTGTTAAGCTGGAGAAGTTTTTTAGGGAAAAAATGGGACAGAGAGAGAAAATTCAGTGCAGAGCAATTACTATTTTAATGGTTAGCAAATTCCTGCTTGGCCTGGTTGCAAAGTCCTCACTAATAGGGTACTTAACGAAAGAGGGCTCTGAATGTTTCTTGTCAGAGTTCCCATTTTGTAGCAATAATTACACCTTGTCTGAAGCAGTTATTTGAACTGATCATCTGAAAGAGCTTCTGCTCTTCCCTGACATCTCCACCAATGGCTGAAGAGCAAGTCACTGATCCAAATTCTAATCAGTACAGTACAATGGATCAAAAGGCAAACTCTAAATAGTACACTGTTGCCTTTCGAATAGGGTAGGGTTGCTTCATTAAATAAATCAGAAAGACCTGTGTTCATGCAAATGTGAAAAGGAATAGTTTGGAAACCACAACAATGTTTTCTACAGAGTTTTACTCAGTATTTGGTAGACAAAGAGTTGCCAATGCTCACTGCATCTAGAGTGTGTAAACATCAGGATGCTATAAAAGTGCTGGACTCAGGAATGAAAATAAAGGCATCGATACTTGGATTTTACTAATTAACAAATGTAGGAAGACACTAGATATTTTAATAAAAAACAAGATGAAAGGCTTCTTGATCACAATCCTGAATATTGTATTAGAGGATGTGCATAGTGAAGATTAACGAGGAAAACAATTTCTTAGAAACATGCAGTAGATTTGCAGTACCTCTATCGCCGTAGTTCTCAAAAAGAGTAGAAATGGGAATCCCAGGACCTGTCAGATGAATGATAAGAAGGCAGTTTATAGTTTGAAGCTGGAATTTAGTGATGGAGTTACCAATTAACACTGGTAATGGACAGGTGTTAAAGCACTCAAAGGTGATACACAAATCTGAATCTTCTCTGCTGTATGATCCACTAGTCCCTGCTGCACAAAATATGTCAGGTACTCTGTGTACATAAACTTGTATTACATACAGGCATGGCTTAGGAAACAGAATAGAAGTAACTTCAAATTTACTAACAAAGCGTTCCTCTCTAGAGATGAAGTGCTATCCAGTTAATACCTGAGATGTGATTACGTAAGGGAAATGCAGAATTAACAATGTGAAACATTGCTCTGAGAACATGTCACATCAAGTTTGTGAAGGTGAGTGCCTTTCACATGGTGACGACCTCACTGACTATTTTGTGCAGGAATGATTGAAAGGTGGTATTATTTGCTACATTTCCTTCTCTGCTCAGGGGAAGTTCTAAGGAACTCTTCAGCTGATCAGACAGTGCAGAATCGGAACAGTAAACTTTACATGAAATACGCAAAAGGAAAACCGTGGATATTTTTCTTTCCTTTTTTGTTAGATTGTGACTTCACTGTTCTTTGATCACAGCAATGGATGAAACCTCAGATCACTGAAATCACCTAACTTACTTCAAAAATGCTAAGACTTCATTTAATACTTCTGTGTTACAAGTGGCTTGAATGATCACACATCTTGATGAATTTAATTTTCTTAATCTATTTTAAAAGTTCTTAGACAGAACATATCCAACATTTTGTGGCTGACACAGGCTTTAATAATTTCAATTGGGAAACACACTGTAGTAGTTTCTCATAGCTAACTTTGACCACGTGAATTGGAAATCAGTGTGTGTTTCTAAATCCTGCTCTTGCTGCTGAAAGAAAAAGTATGACTTTGATGAGCCAGATTAGAATCTGTTTTGTGATCCATGAAGGACTTGCACAAATTCATTTGGAATTCTAAAAATCCCAAGATTTTTGTTGCAAAAGTAAAAAAATATAGAGTGAAAATATTTGTATTTTTCTGAAAAATCTTCACAAAGTTTTTGGACATGAAAAAGTTTCTTTCTGGAAATCTCTCCTGTTTCTCTGATTCATTTAGCTATCATTTAGCTACTCTGCCCTACTCTACTCTACTCTACTCTACTCTACTCTACCCTGGTGAGACCGCATCTGGAATATTGTGTCCAGTTCTGGGCCCCTCAGTTCAAGAAGGACAGGGAACTGCTGGAGAGAGTCCAGCGTAGGGCTACAAAGATGATCAAGGGAGTGGAGCATCTCCCTTATGAGGAGCGGCTGAGGGAGCTGGGTCTCTTTAGTTTGCAGAAGAGGAGACTGAGGGGAGACCTCATTCATGTTTATAAATATCTAAAGGGTGAGTGTCATGAGGATGGAGACAGGCTCTTCGCGGTGACAAACAATGATAGGACAAGGGGTAACGGACACAAACTGGAACACAGGAGGTTCCACTTAAATTTGAGAAGAAACTTCTCAGTGAGGGTGACAGAGCACTGGACCAGGCTGCCCAGAGAGGTTGTGGAGTCTCCTTCTCTGGAGACATTCAAAACCCGCCTGGATGCCTTCCTGTGTAACCTCATCTGGGTGTTCCTGCTCCGGCAGGGGGATTGGACTGGATGATCTTTTGAGGTCCCTTCCAATCCCTAACGTTCTGTGATTCTGTGATTCTGTGATTTGGGATAGCAAGCATTATCTACACCTCTGATAAATCTGAAAGAACAAGTGATTGTTTGTCCCACACTATACATACCATAACAGATCAAGGCATAGTACTTAGAACGCTCACTGAATCTTGCTGTATAATACTGGCATCTCTCTTTTCTTAAATTGCAAGTAATGCATTGTTTTCTGATAGGTCTACTTCCAATATTGATTCTAGGAGGAAAAAAAAAGCAATATTTATTTTGCTACAACTTACTTCACAGATGTCTGCCTCCCATCCTAGAACACAGGCACTGTACTTCCAGAACAGTTTCATTTAAAAAGAAATGTTTTCCCTTTTTAGACTTTTTCCCCCCAAGAGTATATTTAAACTTTAGAGGCTATTTCTCCTCAATTCTCACATATAATCTGGGGTCAAGAATTAGTTAATATAGCTTGTGAAACTACACTTCAAACATCTTGAAACTAAATTATTTTATTGAGAAATCCAGAGCTATCTTCTATCAATCTAGTATCGTTAAGATAATGTTGATAACACTTACTTGTAAATATTCCTTCTTCCTGGATAGCCTTCAAATTCATTGCTTGAATAGAAACTGTAAATTCATGTATATGTTAATAAATAATCCATAAAGTGATGACCTATGAACCAGCATCAAGATGAAAAGCCGTCTTGGTAGTTAACTTAGACTTTTTGAGATTTCTGCGTGTGATGGAAGAGTAAGTTAAGCTTATATACCTTTCATCTTAATAAATCTTTGCTCAAACGCTGATTAGATGACAAATAAACCCTATAAATAGGAGTTCTATCTTAATTCTCATTAGCTAACCACTCCAATTATGTAAGCTTTATCTATCTATAGTAATTTGAATGAGAGATCATAAAAAGAGAAGTTACAGCCAATTGTATGAGGGTTAACCACATGATTAAATTTCAGTACTTCTAAATAAGTCTAAGATGGGTGATTGAAAAGAAATAGGAAAATGAGGCAATTTGCAAAAAATCTCCCATAAGTAAACCAAGTTTGCAAACCTGTGCAGTGCCTTTGCATACAAATTTCTTGTGGATACATTCAGATACAAAACAAATTATACCTAGTTATAACTTGATGAGTTAACAAATGGTGTTCAAATGATCAAGTGTTGCTTTTACTGACAACACTCACAACCTATTCTCTTCTTCATGATACTTACATTGCATCATTTGTTACTCTGAAAATGTATATTGCCTCCCATTCTCCACTTGTAATTTGGATTGCATTCTCCTGTGTAGCAAGACATGTAAGTTATTGAACAGTGCAGAATTATTTCAGGAACTTACAGTAGATCAATGCAGAACACTTTGCTTGACTTACCACAGAGCCATTGATGTAATGAATATGCTTATAACCATTTTTGTCACTGAAAATTTTGTAGTATGAACTGCTGTCTGATGTAAAATATGGTGCAGAAACAAAGAACTGAAACAACAGAAGAAAAATGGTAGCAGAGATGTAATAAGACTGTCCAAACTGTTTAGCAGATTGTAGTGCACATACTAAAGTAGCAAGACTATTTGATAGTTCAGATGGGACACAGTACTGTGCACAAGTGTTTACTTGTGACATGCAATCTCAGTCAGTACACAGTGCATTTTCTAACCAGTCATGTCAGCTTTCTTAAGCTGATAATATAGATACCTCAAATACCCCACAAATGCAAGCTCTCTACTTGTAATTGGAATAATTTGTTTGTAGATTCTGAATGACCTTTCTTTAGTTATTTAAAAATGGGTAGAGATGATTTTTAAAAAGTAAGTTTCTGAATAAAGCTAATGTTCATGAATGGTGCCAGACTGAAAATCCCATGCACCACAGTTTGTCTGATTCACTGAGCAAATACTGCACTAAGTAAATGTGTATCTGAAGTTTCCCATCCTATTCCACTGATGTTAAAGAACAGATTATCCCAGATATGACCATTCAACTTTTGCTTCTTTTCAAATCGTCACCTCTTTACTAAAAGTGTCAGTCAAGGATGAGTCTTGTTTTCAAAACATGAACACCGATGAATGACCTGCAAGTACTTCAAACATACATTGCACCAAATATTCCTGAGTGCGTATGATTTCTGAATAATACTAACCCAAGCTCGACCAGAACCTGGGACCACAACCTAAATTGTTGTGGAGCCTGCTTCAAATATTCCTAATGCTTGAAATCCCATAAAGGCTAAAGCAGGTATTTATGCATGTGTGCAATTTCTTTGGCTCTAATAAAATCCTGTCATCATAACCTCAAGAGAGGCAAAAAAAAAGAAATGGAACAAGTAAAATAACTAATCATTATAAATGTGTAATCTTCACATCAAATAAAAACACATCTCTTAAAGGACAGTATAATGAAAATCAAGACTCTCAGTTAAGCCCACTGGAGGATATTCAGGCACTGTGTGAGGTTCCCCATATTGATTCTGGTAACTTCACCTGTCTGAGGAGTAAACATAAGCAGTAATATATATTCACTGTTAGAGTATATGATTGTGAATACTCATCTCATGCTGTTACGATTTCATTGCAGGTCTGTCTTTACTGAGTTCCCAAAGACAGGTGTTATGTCTCTTCCAAGATACAGGTTACTGGGTAGAGAATATTTCTTTTGCTTAGGGGTAACTGCAGAGAAGTATCAACTACCATTGCAAGTGGGGTATCTTACCTTGAAGGTTCCTCCCTAGCTGAAGATGTACAGCACTTGTCACTGAAACTGTGTTCTGGGTGGACAGGTTTTCTTCTTAAAATGCTATGGTATAACTGATCTTATTTCTTGCCCTAGTGACACCAGAGGAATTTTACTTCTATTCTTTGCCCCCAGGATGCTTCTAAGAATTACACTGCAACGTGAATCTACCTCTTTTCATGACTTCCCTCTCTTCAGTATAGTGTCTAATCAGTTGGCCTAAGATTGGCAAAAGGAGACAGGAAAAGGGTTTTTAAACTCAGAAAGCAAGTAGCCAGACAGTATGCCTAGTGTAGCATTAAAAGTCTTAATCCTACAGTGCGAGAGGTTTAAGCAGTAGTGCTGTATGACTCAGAATGGTGCTTCATGTTTCAAACCACTGCTGTGAAGATGCAGAAAGCTGTAGCTTTTCATTAAATCAAAACACAGTACGATGAGAAAACCTACTCCGCCTGCCCATCCTGTTTGACTCTCTTCTACATGCTGTTGATTCTGAAAAACAAAATCAGGTGTACACTCTTTAAGAAGTTCAAGAATGAGTTGATGGAGATTCAAAATTTTCAAATAAAAAAATATTCAACCACCTATAAAAGAGAATTTTAGATTACTTGCTATTAAGGTTCTGGGACTTCATTTCCCAAGGTAAATAACATAACTGGATTAATATCATTATGTTAGTTAAAATATTATTTAACAGCTGTCATCAGATCTAAATAAAATCTAAAGTCATTGTTTTAACCTTATGCAACATTTTCACTGAAAGCAAGAATTAACAACTACTTAATCTCATTAATTTTTCAGTAAAAACCCAAGTAAAATAATTTCAGGAACGATAATATTAAAAATCTGTGTTATAATCTCAGCTGGTTCATTTGCCATATCATATCCTTAGACTATGAATATAAGTTTCACAGGTCGTAACTCCTGGTAACATTCTTAAAGCCAATTTAAAAAAATTCTTAAAATGGATCAGCACTTCCTGCAGCTTAAAGGGCTTTTACATTTTTATTTTTGTTTTACTTACAAAGTTTCTAGTGCGTGTTCAATACTCCCCTAAGATTTTTCATTGAAGAGTGCAATATCTTGCTTGTTGGATGAAGCAAGTGATTTAATATTTAACAATTCTGGATTCAGTGTATTTAATTTTTTAATCCTGCAAACTTTACGCTATTCATTTAATACAGTCTAAAATAAATTAAACAAATTTGCTCTCCAAAGAATATGCTTTGCATTTGTTATCCTCAGAGTAATCTTATTAGCATTCAGAATAATGTTTTCACCTTTTCAACTCAGCACCTGCGAAGTGACTGACTTGAGCAAAAGTTGCAGGTACTTGCCCCTCAGCAGACTCTTTAGTACTCTGCAAGGGCTCCACTGAGCTACTAACCCAGAAGATGGATTTTATTTCTTTTCAAGAGAAGAAAAATGGGATGTATTCACAGAATCACAGAATCACAGAACGTTAGGGATTGGAAGGGACCTCAAAAGCTCATCCAGTCCAGTCCCCCTGCTGGAGCAGGAACACCCAGATGAGGTTACACAGGAAGGCGTCCAGGCGGGTTTTGAATATCTCCAGAGAAGGAGACTCCACAACCTCTCTGGGCAGCCTGTTCCCCTCACTGAGAAGAAGTTTCTTCTCAAATTTAAGTGGAACCTCCTGTGTTCCAGTTTGTGTTCATTACCCCTTGTCTTATCATTGTTTGTCACCGAGAAGAGCCTGGCTCCATCCTCGTGACACTCGTATTGTTTTAGATCTGCATCCTAAATTTATTTTCCTGTCTTTAAATTAAGGCTCAGATCTTGATACACCAAGGATATATTTAACTTCTCTCATATGAGTAGTCCCATTGACTTCTATGGGATTTGTCTGTGTAGTAAAGTATTTACAGACTTTAATTAGAGAGCTGGCATCTTGATAGGAAATCCCAATTTCACAACAAATGCCTAGCTTTTACTCACATTAACAGTTCCACTGAAGTCACACGGGTTTCTATGGTCTATTCACATGAACAAGATTTGAACATGTGAACATTTTTGATGACACTTTAGGAACATCTTGTAGATTATATTTTGTTATTATTTTCAAGTACGTAAAGCCTAGCACATTTATTGTACATTAGAGTCTTGATTTAATCTGAAATCAACAAGAGAACTATTTTTGCCAATGGAAACATACAGAGATATACTTTCTAACAGCAAATAAAGCTAATGCAGCTCTCCCATCTGTTCACACTCCTTCAATTGGCCATTTGTGCAAACTTTAATGTGATAAAAGCATTGTATCACTGTATAAATATAAAATTACAGAAACGTCAGGAGTGACTCCATAAATAAAGTTTCATGGAGAAATGCAATTAAACAAGGATCATGAACACAGTCCTGCAAGATGTTAATTGTTCTGGTCTGGTTCCAGCAAAGCAATTAAGCACATGCTTAATTTTAAACACATAAATAGACTGAGTGAAATAAATAAAAATAAAACTGCTTACATGCTTAAAGTTAAACTCGTGCTAAAGTTCTTTAGCGGATTGTTGCAGAATCCTAGAACCCTTGCTTGTTTTTTGATGTGCATTAAAAGTTTTAGTTATTAAAATGTAGGTTACTTGCAGGCAAGATAGAGATTCAGTGTTAATGTACTTATAAAGTGCAACAGTTACTTAGAAAACACATCAAATGCTGCAGTAAACATGTATTTTTTCATAATAAATTAAGATGTATCCCCATGCATAATTACTTCTGTGATAATGTTTTTGAAAGAACAGGACCTTAACTTCCTTTTGAATTTACAACAATTGTCATTTCATAGAGGAATAAAAATTATTTTCCGCTTGGAAAGGCTTTGTCAAGAAACCCCGAATTTACAATTTACCAGTTATACAGAACACTCTTATAAGTATTCTTGCCTTTTATTTCCCATCAGTTCAAGGTGTAAGCCTTGTGCTAGTTTTCACAGGTGTTCTGTACCAAAAACTCTAAAAACAAGACATGCAAACAGCATCAATACTAGAAGACAATAAATGAGAGCTCTATATTAGACTTACTGAAATTCGGGGTTATATTTTCCTCCAGGATCTATATGGATTTTCAGTGTTTACAGTCTTCGGGCTCTACAAGGTCTTTCAAAGAAATCTTTTTTTGCTTTGACTGTTATTTAAGCCTCACTAAAAAGTACTTTGGTGATTTCATTTCCTGTTGGTGCAATTATAAATTTTTCATCCCTCTGTCAGCAATTAAAATTTAGAAAAAGGTATCACTAGTAGTTAAAAGGTGAATTTGATCAAGCACTGGAAAACACAATTACAGCAGGCACACAGTTATTTTCTAAAAGTATTCAGGGCAAGAATAAATACACTTCTGCAAGCAAGTCAGAGCACCCTGTGCATGACCAGTAGGTGTTAAAACAGCTATGCAGATGGGATTAGCAAATGCTAATTTCAGCAAAGTTCAATTTATGTTTCCAACTTTATTACCTCTGGACAGTCCCAAGTATTTGACTTTTCTTTGAAGTCACAAATAGCTAAGACTGAAAAATTCTGGATTCTCTTCAGCCATTGCACACAGACTCGACTATCTGTTACCCAAGTAAGCCAAGTGAAATAGTGATCACTGAAAAATAACAGGAAAAAAGAAAGTAACGATGGTTATTAAAGAATAGGAATACAGAAGCATTACTACAGATTGTATACCCCATATTGCTCTATGGAAAACAAGAGCAAAGCTTCCACTGTCTTAGGGATCTTTTTTCCTTTGTATCCAATGTATCAAGTGGACAGATAGAATCAAAACACAACATTTCTAGTTAGCTTCTGATCTGTCTAGGAGATGAATATAGCACTCCACTGTTAGAAAACAACTCAGAGGTTCAAGCATTTAAAACAAACAGACTAAACCTTTTTTTAAAAACTAGAAGATGTATTTGAGGGCATACTACCTGGATGCTATAACTGCAGGAACTGGCACCTCCTTGGGACCAAACGCTTCAGTGTTAATCGTGTCTACAATAAACACTTTAACAGTAGGATTTTTAGCCCCAGCCTTCAAAGAAAATGTATCAGGTTATTCAAATCAGATGCTGAACAATTCAGATTGAGGAAATTACAATACTTGTTGCAGGAAAGAAGATAGGTTACAGAATATGTATTCAATTGAGTATAATAGGGCAGCTGTCTTACAAGATCTCAGAGTGACACTACAGCAGTAGTACGTTACTTAACTTTGCATCATTTCATACATAAAGAAGAAAACCTCTTAAACAGTCAAATTTAGTGCCTTTCTTTACAGAAAATGTGCTTGATGGGAACCAGTGTTCTGTTTGCAGTGTGGATCACTGCAGCACAGACTACACTCACTTTGGCATAAAACTTCAAGTACTGAAAGTATATTCACATGATTGCAAGTGCTCTTTGACATCCTAGCTGTGAAATAAAATGGTTTAGCTTAAACTGATTTCATGCTTGCTTATACATTGCATACGTTATTAGTTTTATAATTGTCCTCCATGTGTGGTCTAAACCGTCCAGCTTTACTTTAGAATTGTAACCCAGCTGACAGGTAAGTAACTTCTTAAGATACATTAACATGATCACTTGCAATCACGCAAACGTGACAAGAGTCAGGAGAGCTCTCTAATAGATGCTGAAAAAATGCCAATCCAAAACCTTCTTGCCTTAGATCTGGCGCTTAAAAGCAGTTAAAATCCAAAGCCCCTTGAGATCAAAAAGCACTATGAAGTGTGCAAATAAACTGGGACTGTCATAGACTTTATTGTTCAAAATATGAAATGTTTCATCATTTACTGCAATGCAAAAGAACAACTGCATAGTTAACACATCACAATAAGTAAACTGACTTGAAAAAAGTCACTATTGCACATGCTTTTCACTTAAATGAGTAATTCCATTTATTTCACTGATATTACAGTTTTGAATGTACCTGTATGTTTTCAGAACTTGGCCTAAGTTTATTTTCTTTCATTAACTTAGGCCACAATGGATTTAACCATTGTAATACAACCACTTTTTAAGCACAGTTAATTTTATCTTTGTCATAAGTCATCGCTTAACAGAAAGCAAGTCAAAAGAGTAAGAAAAAGTACCTTTGGGTATGGGATAATTATCTTTCTGGGATACTGGTCCTCACCAAAATATGAATATTCAATAACTGGTATGTCAGAATCATTAAATTGCACGTATGCTAAATATTTTCCACTCGGAGACCACCACAGTGCATATTTTGTTGCTAGCATTTCCTCTGAGGAAAAAAAAATCATGATAGCTCATCATTGCAATCTACCTTCTGATCTATTTTAGCATTCTGCTTTTAGCAGCCTAGACATGTAAAGAGTCTTATACTAAATAAATAAAACCAAACATATTGCAATACATCTCAATTCTGAAAGGCCTTAGGAACTCTTAAAACAGGCACACGGATCCCATTTAACTCACTTGGGGTTTTCCCGTGTGCAAGTGTTTATTTTATTTGTTTGGTTTTGTTTGTTTGTTTGTTTTAATGCACTGAAGTACCACATTTTCACCAAAATTGTAACTTCCATTAAAGCTTAATTGTCAGCCACTGTCTGCAGCAGAGGGAAGCCCAGTTTGTAAAGTTCTGATACAGTTTTAGTAGCAAAAGAGTCAGGATTTTTGTTACACACTATGAATACAAAATGCAGTCATTGCATGGTAAATAAATATGGAAATGATCTAATCATTGGCTCTAAAAATAATGTATCATCACAGATATTCTAGAATGGATTGTGAGAACAAATCTAAACAAAGCATTTAACTTGTTAGTTGTTGCCTTTCAAGATTTACTGACCTTCATAGACCCAATCAGGAATCCCATTAAATATTTCATTTGGCTTTCCATCACTAGTTATTTTAATTGGTGCCTCTCTTGGACTTTGTTTCAAATAGATATTATTCTGATATACATACACCTAAAGATAAGAAAGTATTTTTGGTGAGTACAGGCACCTATAACAGGAGTTAGAGTAAGATCTTCCACAGTCAGTGTTCTTACATTATAGCAAGAAGAAGACAGAATGAATACAAAACGGGAAATAAAAGCTATACTAAAAGCCCTTGCAAATTCTGCAGGAGTAGGTACCTCAAGAAATAAATTAAACATTACAGGCCAAATTCTACGTTCAGCTATGTCAGAGTAAATCCTGAACACCTCCTTTGATTTTAATAAACTTGAGAGGATTCTGTGGCTATTTTTGGTGCAGAAAATAATGAATAAACGGCCTCTGAAACTGATTCAAATTCCTGTGTTTTTTAAGAGACCCTCAGAAAAAGTGTTTTGCGACTTTTCCTTCTGGTTCCACCAAAAGCAGAAGATAAAAACAAATCCACAACAATTAAAGAGAAAATAATTGGACTTTTCTAAATGTGTCTAAAAGCTTACGTGATGTGAGATGAAAGAAAAATGGTTTTACTCTGTCTGGGATGGTTTGCTCCTTTCTCATAAATTAGTTACCAATAAAGAGTTCTTGCAAGAAATTCTTGCAGGACTCGGGTATCTCTAAATTTCAATCAAATGAGTGGACACATGGTTAAGAAACCAGCACCAGAAACATCCCTTTCTTAGCAAATCATGCCTTTTGAATCTATGAGCACTTGACAGCAATGTCAGTGTAAAATTTTAACTCCTTTGTGCTTTAACTGAAAAACAAAGCAACTTCTAAAACCCTCAGATACATCACAAGGACTACTGTATAAAAACATCCCAGACTATTAGAACTAGGAAGATAGGAAACCATCCTCACTGTGTTCTGTCTTGGGAATTCTTGAACAAGGAAATGACAATATTTCATTTGAAAGAATTCACACTCTCCCAGAACATGCACAACATTTCCTAATAAATCGTCCATTCACATTTAGCCCGCTCCCCAGGTATTTGCTGAAATTAGTATGGTGTTTAAGGATTTTTTCTTGCACGATATTTTGTCAATACTGGATAAGTCGTTTAAAAACTACTAACTATTATTGGGCCGATGCTTGGAATCAAGAATAAAAAAGTTTATAAACTTGTTACTATATGCAATAGGTCCATTATAATTACTGAGAAATACATACTTAGCTATCAAGTAGCTATTAAAAAAAAACCCTAAAACATTTTTTGTAATGAGAATCTGGCAGCCATTTCCTAAAGTAAAAATTTTAGAAAAGACTTTAAATACTGCATCTCTAAATCTCCACAGTAAACTCATGTGTTATACAGTGTCAGCCGAAAACACACTGGTTTTCAGGCCTTGAAACTACATTTCATCCTATATCCACTTATGTCGGTCAATTCTTGGTAAGAGACTGGCTAGTGAACTGAAATACATAATGTAGCTGAGAAAATGGATTCATCTACTGAGACACAGACAAGCTAATTTTTAACAAGTTAAAACTGTTTTCTTTGTCATTCTTGCTCAGAACCAAGGTTAATACACACAGCCCTGTCAAAATTAGGGCCTAACAAAATAATAACCAAAGGCAAATAAGTGTTTTCTAGCCACACAAAGCAAAATCATTCTAGTGCTTCATTAACTTTACTGACCAATTTGTGTCCAACGGGTGACCAGGATATATACTGAATTTTATGTGGAAGCTGATTTTCTGTTACAAAACCACTAAAAAAGGAAAGAAGTTGAGATGGCTTTTTGCACACAGTGCAAATGGATCATTATACTGTACATTCATATAAAATTCATGAAGGGCAATATTTTTCTAACAGCTTATTGTTTCTTGAGCAATGCAAAATTAAGGCAGGCAGCGAGACATGCAGTAATGTGATGGTGTGCACTACTGCTGGTACAGGCTTGCAGCTCAACCCTTTGAAAGCATATTCAACGGCCTAAGAAGCCAGCCTTATCTCTTTCTAAATTTTGCACAAGCATCTAGTGTCATTTGCTTTATCTGCAGTCTGCAATACAGTCACAGCAAGTTACTGGGAAATGTGAACTCAGGATATAGCATGCTGAGGCGATCATCACAGCAGCAGTTACACTTGTTAAGGATCAAGACCCACATGCAGTACCTCTCTACTCACATTAGCTTGCAGCCATCTCTTCCTGTCACCTTGAGCAAACATTTTCCCAAGAATGGAGCAGCTCAGTGCAGCCCCTGTTGCTCAGAACTAAGAAGCATTTGGTCATGCTGCTACTTATGGCATACAAAGGTGACTGGGGAGGCAGATGGCCTTCTTTGAACTTGGGTGGAAAAAGGAGTGGTTTAGGGAACATCTTGGAAAAGAGACCAAATGTCATGGGAGAAGCTGTAAACTTTGGAGGAACCCAGGATGGGCTGTTACAAGATCACTGGAGCACTAAAGTACATGAGAGAGTTTTGGGAAAGCTAAAGATTAGGTCAACCATAAAAGGGATGAATGAGACAACAGAAGGGCATGGAGACAGCAGGTGTGAGACTGAAGTGGACTCAAGCAGCTAAGACAGGGTGGGAGAAAATTATGTAAAGAAGAAGAAAAGATGAGAATCTTCAGCACTGAAAGTTTTAGGGCATAAAACATCAATGAATCCAGATACGTGGATGAGTAGATGAGAGGACTGTATGATTTTCTTGGAGGCCATTTTTTTCAAGCAAACAAATAATCTGATAGATTCAGGCAAAAGCAAAGCAGGATGCTAGACACATTACTATAGAGTTTTCAGTGGAAATGCTTGCAAGCACATCACATTCACCATAGCTCTCTGTAACAGATGTCAGGCCTTACCCATATATGAGATCATAAATGTGGTATGATGCTGTATAAGAGTATCTCCACAGCTGCAAAAAATAAGCAAGAAAATAACATTATTAACTTGGAAAAAGGTAATCTAACTAAAAATAATCAGTAGCCTTTTCGCATCCTACCTCTTTCTCAAGAAAGTACCAAGAAACATTTTATCTACGACAACCACAATCTACAAAATACTGAAAGAAACCAACCATTTAATTAAGAGATGTATTAAAATAATTACCTTTGAATAATTGCTTTCCAGAGCTATGAAATGTTTGTCTGATGACAACACATAATTTGAAGCATTGACTTGCTTCTGCAAGATTAAGAAGTAGATTAGATTCTAGTAAAAAAAACTTTAAACAAGGATTTGATGAGCCAGGTTTTAATCCACTCACTTTTAAACCGGTACTTGAGATGCAAAGGTACGTACCATTGTGCTGTTAGTCATGATGGTAGTGGGGTAGGTCATTTCAACATTGTAAAGAATAATATCATCTTCTGCGGACTGATGAAGATATTCATTATCTTTACAAACAAGACAAAAGGGCTGTTACCTTGCACAGAAGATACTATAGAACAGAGCTGTTTATCGAAGTATTTGCACTCCTGTCAATGAATAGATTTTGAGCAAGTATCTTTTGGCATCTACATAAAAAATGTTTTTCTTCTAATGATGCCAACATACAGAGTTATCAACAAACTGTCTTCAGGGTTCTTGACTATGTTCAAAGATTACACTGCACACAGAATCTGCTAGTTAGCTTTATAATTAAATGCCAGATTTTATTCTCAGTAATGTCTGATCAAGAATATCAGGGACAGACCCATTAAAAGTTCATTATCACAATGTAAATGTTTTGAAGAAAAAATATGTAAATGTTTTAAGAAAAAAACAGATCTTTGCTTCTAATTTCATCAGAACATTCTTATTTGGACAGATTCTGCAGGTAACAGCAGTACCATACAACTGACACTACATGATGATACTGCACTTACTCATGCAGGTCTTACAAAGTGTGTGGCCTCAATGGGAATGGAATTTAACCCTATCTGTGCTCCAGTCCTGAGCCACAGTTTGGTGGAGAATGAAAATCAGAATTTTAGTTTCACATCATTATTTTCACTGCTATAAACAGAGAGAAGCAATTACATACTTGGTGTAGCTACAGACTTTAACAGTTCAAAGGCAGCCTGAAACATTGTATAAGGTGTTCATTTTTAGGAAATTAGATCACCCTTGGATCTTTTGAGCACATTTCTGTGATATGTACAGCAGCATTTGTGGTGATCTCAGGCACCCTTAGGAAGAGAGATTCAATTTTAACTCCTTGCTTCAGAAGCAAAGTAGACATATGGAATGCTGTAGGCATGACTATCTATGGAATCTATGGCATGACTTTTGCGTGAGCTTTCTGACTGTTAAGAAGAAAGATAAGTCTAAGTGAGAAGGATATAAAGGGAGAAGAATATTAGGTTTAGGTGATGTGCTGCCTACATACTTGAGACATTCAGAAAGAATTCTAACAAACGGTGACACAATTTTTAAATCATGTAAGTGGTGTCAACATACTTTGAATTGTTAATTGTAAAACTTGCACTGCTGCTAGCAATGTCCTGGAAGGCTTCAGCTCAGTTCTAAAACTGTGGGTTAAAACAAACTTGGTAGGACTCCATGTGAACAGGCGCTATGTTCCTTGTCTCTAGTCAGAGAACAATCATTGCTTGAGGCAGTGCATAGATAGGAGTGGTAGTAGTGTGTGTACTAGAATCTGATCCAATCTAGCTCAGGCTTTTTTGTGCAGTTGCAATTCAATGATAAGATTTGTATTTCAGCCACACACAGGCGCATTCATCAGCAGCAATTAACTTCATGTCTTTATCTTCTACCTTTAGGATCTTGCTTAGAAACTCAACCTTATTTCCTATGCAATGCATTAGAAGTCAGGAATTTCAGCAGTGTCAGAATTTTCTTAAATGAGATGACAACAGCTTGGCTCACTGCAGAGCTAGGTACTTCTGAAAACAAAGAACAGTGTCTGTAAGACAGGCTACCTCAATTAGTACAAATGGTAAGTGAAAACGGGCTGCCACAAACACAAAAGGAGATTGTTTAAGGAATGACTGACACTGACATTCTTTCTTTCACTTGTTGCAATGCATGTGACAGTAACAGAAGTTAAACACTGAAGGCCTCTGTAAAATTGTAGTTTATCTGTTGAAACATCCAATACCTGGAATTTCTAGATGGACAGACAGAATTGTAAATTTCAACCATAAGTTTTGACCAGCAGATTGTTTAATGCCATAGTCAGCATTCACTCACAGTAAAGCTGGAAGGAAAATACATTTCTGAGTCTGTGTAAACCAGTCTAGAAATACAGATTAGAAAGGCTTATGTATGTTTGAAAAAAGGCTTTACTTACCTGACACCCAATATGGAAAAAATGTTTTATACTGGAAGTTTCCATTCAAATAATCCTCCAGTGTGAGAGCTCTAGGACCAGCATCTTTGTTGACAACTAAGAATAAAAGAGAAAGTTTCTGTTAATGAAATGCTGTAAAATGAAAAAAAGGAAAAAAAAGAAAAAGCAATTCCTAGTCCAATATTTCCTTTTTTCTGTATTTAGCAAGAGGGAACAGGGAGGACAGCATAATCCTGGAGGAATGCAGAGTAGGCACAGCAGAAAGTTCTCTGTTACTGCTCTGATAAGGTCCTTTAGCCTCTGAAGGACTCACCTTTAGGAATACAAAATCAGAAACTAGACAAACTATTTCACCCAGCCACTTATTCACTCAGACACATTTACTTGTAGCTCCTGTGAGTCCAGGAAAAGCCTTTTCCACACAAAAGGCAAACCAAAGTGTTTTTTTTAAAGCATGATTTCAGGAATTTGTGTGGCATGTAGAGACAACTATTTCAGTAGGGACCTGCAGATATTCAGCAGACTGTCAAACAGGATGTGCATACAGCCCCCTAATGCCAAATTTCATAAACACCTCATCAACCAGTTTTAGAAGATGGATACAGAGCTTGCAAAATAACCCCTGTCCACATAGATTTCTCAGCAGCCACATGAAAGAAATAGACAAAGGTATGCAGGTAAAAGTAATGCTGAAAAGTAATGAATGATTGCACCAAGACTTCAACTTTTTATTTAACGCTGCAAAAGAAAACTGGCAATGATTCTGGAGAGAAGACAGGCCCTCTGATATCCGATTTCTAAGCAGATCAGATAGCTGCATAAAAATAATGCACAAACTTGTGTCTTGTCTGACTGTTTCTTCCCAAGGCTAAACACCTTAAGCTAGGGCAGATTTTTAAAGCAAATTGTAAGGACAAGCAACTGGATGAGAATAAGGTGATGCTGAGAATGCTGGCTTGCTAAGTGCATGGAAATGAAAAATTTCACTATAAAAAAGAAAAAAAAGGAAACAAAGAAAAAAGAAAATTTATGCAATTCACAAGAGTGCTCAAAATATTTAATCCTCAAAAGACACAGGAACATTTCTGATAAAGGCCACTTTCTAAAGATCAGTGCCATAATAATGGCAGCTTTTAATGTCTTGGCATTTTGGTTTCTGTGCTCACCCCCTTTAAAATCAAGGGGACTTTTGCCACGGTCTTCAGAGGTAGTGGAGATGTCACACTGCAGCCTAGCAGATCTCTGCCACTTCCCCTGTTTGTTCCTTCAGAGCTCTCAGATGACAGCCAGATAATCAAGATGACTCCTTGTCCTCGGGTTTCAGATCATGCTCCATCACTTCCTCATTACAGCTGCCCTCTCTGTTAAGATCACACTGACTTCCTGGGAAACATTTCTTCGTATTCTCTTCTGTGATACTTTGTAATGATAATACATGTTTTCTTCTGCTAAGTGACTATTACTTACTGTAGAATACACATGTCAGGTTGACTGTTGACACTAGCCTTGTCTGCACTAATGCAGAAGAAAGCTGTCATAAGAAATAAAACTGAATGCCAATCAATAGGCAAAAACCCATCAGTATAAACTCTGAGCTAGCAGCATGTCCAGAAAATACCCCAAGAAGTTCAATAAGTTAATTCCACTTGCTAATACCATGACTGTACATTAGAGATCTTTGATATGTTAATGATAAGCATAGAAGATGGAAAACTCTTTAAAAATGCATAGAAAATAATTCCAAAGAAGAATCCAGTTTATTTATACTGAGTGATGATTACTTCTCAGTTTAAATCTCTAAGTGAATATGCCTATTAGCAAAAGAAATTCACTGTTACGATCCATTGCGTCCAGTTCTGGGCCCCTCAGTTCAAGGACAGGGAACTGCTGGAGAGAGTCCAGTGGTAGGGCTACAAAGATGATCAAGGGAGTGGAGCATCTCCCTTATGAGGAGAGGCTGAGGGACCTGGGTCTCTTTAGTTTGCAGAAGAGGAGACTGAGGGGAGACCTCATTAATGTTTATAAATATCTAAAGGGTGAGTGTCACGAGGATGGAGCCAGGCTCTTCTTGGTGACAAACAATGATAAGACAAGGGGTAACGGACACAAGCTGGAACACAGGAGGTTCCACTTAAATTTGAGAAGAAACTTCTTCTCAGTGAGGGTGACAGAGCACTGGACCAGGCTGCCCAGAGAGGTTGTGGAGTCTCCTTCTCTGGAGACATTCAAAACCCGCCTGGACGCCTTCCTGTGTAACCTCATCTGGGTGCTCCTGCTCCGGCAGGGGGATTGGACTGGATGATCTTTTGAGGTCCCTTCCAATCCCTAATGTTCTGTGATTCTGTGATTTCCACGGCTGTATGTATAGGAGGCTTAAATTTGCAGTCCTGTTTAATACCTTCATCTGGTAAAATTTCCTGGTTCTCTCAGCTTACGATGACTTTTTACTCAAAAGACTAGCAATAGCACAAATGTCACATCTCTTGTCTTATTTCCACAGCTCTAATTAAAACCTTTACTCTGTTAGCTGTCTCACTCTCACATAGTTAATATTCTGTGATAATTTATTATGACTGCCAATGATTTTCAAAATGTGTCCACTCTTATCTGAATCAGTGGACTGCAAAAAATCTGAACACAACTACTTCTATTTGATTACTTATAATGTTGAAAGCTTGTTTCTAGGCAACAGAAAATATCTTCAAATGTTTTAATTAAAAGCAGCATCTTTAATAGTTTCCTATAATTTTTGCTGAGTCTTTCTTCTGTAACTAAAGATGGGCTCAATAACAGTTTTCGAAATCTCTGCTCACAGAACAGACCCTAACATGAGAAGTACTTTACATGTCTGCAGCACTATACAGACACTAATTTGGATGGCTATTGCTAGGCTTGGGAAATTCTTTCTTTGTCTTTTGCTTCTCTGTGAAATAACGAAGATGAAAAAAGATGCCCAGGGACAAAAAGTAAACAAATAGCAGAGCCAACCACTGAAATGAATGCTTAACGAATTTCAGCTTTGTTCTTTTCCCCTCACCAATCCACTGTCTCAGTTTTAATCTTTTGTGGTCCAGTTGCATTCATTTACAGGGTGCAGTTTTGTATTTCTCTGTGGGCTGAACTCATTACTTTGCTTCCCAGTATAACTTGCTTTAGATATTCCATGATCATAATTACTCACTCATGCATCCGAGTGTATTCGATGCACGTGTGTAACTGCGGTGATAAAAGTCCGCACTCATCTACTGTCACTGGCTTTATGCAGATACCTTCTCCTTTACTGTTCTGTTCACTGTTGTGAGAGATTAATAGAACATAGACAGCAGAACTTCCAAGTACATTAAACTCAGATTAACTTTATGCACACCAATCCATCACTGTGAAATGTTGTTTGTATTCTCAGGGTTATTTCCTTTCAAAGACTGGATATAGGTAGACCGACACAACCTGTGCTTTAAATTTCAAAGCCCTGTTAGCTTATTCCGCAACATGGTCTAATGTGCATTGATATAAATTGTGTCTACTCCTGCCAAATTAAAGCAAGCATACAGAATAATCAGACAGTATTCTGGTTTCTGTATTTTTTTATTTTTATCTATGTGGTTGTATATATGTATTTTATAAGTAATTGTATGTATGCCATAAATATGTATTTTTATATGTACTTTATTTAGCATCCATGGCTACACTGCAAATAGATGACTTGCCAAATAAAAACTGGTTAGCGTGGTACTATATTCAGCTTCTGGACTAGAATGCCCATTCTCATCTCTGTGGGCTGATGCTGAATAGCACAAGCTCCTTCAACACATGCAGGAAGACAGCCTTCCACTTGAGGAAACCACACCCCAGTTCAGCATCACAAAATAATTCCAACACTCCTGATCCTGCTCCAGAACTCCTGGTCACACTCGGCTCCACATCAGCTGAATCTGCTTTTCCACACCTGTGTTACACTCAGTCACTTTTTGTGAGGTGTGCCACTGCTTTCTCAGAGAAGGTTACTTCAAAAACACCTTTGGAATGAGAAGCAAAGACAGCTGTTTTTTGTTTATGCTGTAGAAGAACAGGACTAGCTACATCTGTGTACAAGATGTACTCAACTCAACTCGGAGTTGAGTTATCGTAGCTGGGTTTTGATAGGTAAACCACAGCACATTCCTTACTCAAAGAAATGTCAAAAAACTGTCAGTGATTTCATAGGCATAAAAGCCATTCACTATATTGAGACTGCCTGCCTCGCTCTTCTGAGCCCTGCAGAAATAGCATAGTAACTGCAACTAAGTATTTCCCCCTTACTATCCTCTCCAAAAAGGAAATGATTTTCCAGTATATCTTTTGAGAAATTGTCACATTTTTATACTCTTCCACATGTAAACCAAAAGCAGCTATCAGATTTTGAGAAGTCCAAAGAATATGAAATTACTAGAAACTTCTCAGACAAAACCAGAACCAAATATT
Source organism: Mesitornis unicolor (assembly GCF_000695765.1). Taxonomy (NCBI): domain Eukaryota; kingdom Metazoa; phylum Chordata; class Aves; order Mesitornithiformes; family Mesitornithidae; genus Mesitornis; species Mesitornis unicolor. The sequence goes on from NW_010169394.1 coordinate 30,538, forward strand.
TCTTCCAGTTCTTTCAGCATTGCAGATGACATTTTTCGTTGCCAATTTTGTAAGCAGAAATTTAGTCAGTCTGTGTCCATACATCTCATATGCAATTAATTGTCTTTCTGGATTGCCACATCCTTTCAGTTAAGCAGTGGTAAAGGTGGAATGTACAAACAACATTCCATCTTCTAGCTATTTCCTGTCTGTCTTTGTGTATTCCTTAACTGTCTAAAATGCTTCTTCAAAAGCATTCTGTAAAGTATGATAAATTTTTTACCATTCTACTGGATCTAAATGTGATGTCTGATACAACCGGGTACCAAGTCATTATTCCGAGAAACTACAAAGATTAAAAGACTGCTTCCTAATGGCTCAGGTACTGGAGGAGGCTCAGAGTAAGACCAGTGAGGTGGGATGTGATAACTTCAGAAGAGAAAAGTACGTTCACTTCCTCCTACAGTACCTTCCACGATCTTTAGTAACTTGATCAGGCTGCCAAACTGATCCTTCGTTTCCAGTCTTTTTGTTTCTTCACTGTTCTTTTCTATTTAAAACTCATTAAAATATTCTGCTCCGTCTTAACATGCAGACTTGGTATGAGTACGTCTGACTCAATGCCATACATTTATCTAGTAATGAGAGCTCAGACTTGATCATGCTTAAGCTAGCCAAAAAATCTGACATGCCATCATTGACAGTAAAAGTCAAACCTTTTACTTTGAGGTGTTATCTCTTCCCAGCCTTGATACAATCCATCCTTCCATTCACATGCTGCATAACAGAATCAACACCAACTGCTTCAGAAACCTCCAACCCTTCTCTCACCGAAAGAACCCCTGATAGCCATATTCCACAGAAATACCAGGTAGGAGAGATTTCACCTTTCACAAGACCTGCATATTAACTACAGGACTTAACTTTCACAAAACTTAAGCAGATAGTTGATTTTATAACATTTAGTTGTTAAATGCAAAACTGATTTCTTCATCTCAGTCACCCTGCCATGGACAAAGAATAATAATAGAAAAAAACCTCCCTTACTGTCACTGGAATTTGGGCTTTTTATTTCTATTTTAATTATTTAAAAGGCATTCAATTGATCTGATACAGTGAAAGGGTCATCACAGAATCACAGAATCACAGAACGTTAGGGATTGGAAGGGACCTCAAAAGATCATCTAGTCCAATCCCCCTGCCGGAGCAGGAACGCCTAGATGAGGTTGCACAGGAAGGCGTCCAGGCGGGTTTTGAATGTCTCCAGAGAAGGAGACTCCACAACCTCTCTGGGCAGCCTGTTCCAGTGCTCTGTCACCCTCACTGAGAAGAAGTTTCTTCTCAAATTTAAGTGGAACCTCCTGTGTTCCAGCTTGTGCCCATTACCTCTTGTCCTATCATTGTTTGTCACCGAGAAGAGCCTGGCTCCATCCTCGTGACACTCACCCTTTAAATATTTATAAACATGAATGAGGTCTCCCCTCAGTCTCCTCTTCTGCAAACTAAAGAGACCCAGCTCCCTCAGCCGCTCCTCATAAGGGAGATGCTCCACTCCCTTGATCATCTTTGTAGCCCTACGCTGGACTCTCTCCAGCAGTTCCCTGTCCTTCTTGAACTGAGGGGCCCAGAACTGGACACAATATTCCAGATGCGGTCTCACCAGGGCAGAGTAGAGGGTCATGCAAATACTTATATTGCCCTTACTATAGCTCTCATAGAAAAAAGATGACACCAACTCAGTGCCCTGATTTGGCTCTAAATTTCAAACTCACTTCAAACATTACCAGAGGACTTGGCAGACCACGCTGTGTTGATTTACCTACAAGCTGGCATAATAATGCTAGAGAAAACTATGCATCCCTATTTTATACAATGCTGAATTTAATTTTAAAATGAAATCTTAAATATGTTAATGAACAATTCATCATACCCTACCTACAACAAAATGTTTAACTTGGAACTAGATAATTTCTGTAATTATTACACAACCATCTAAAACCAAATGCAATCAACAAGCTACAGGAAATTACTAACAGTTTGTTAGAGTCTCCTAACCCCAACACAAATAATAACACAATGCGAGGAAATATGAGAATTATTTTTGCAGTCCTGTCGAAGAACATTATATATCATGCACACTAAAGTTAATTCAGGTGCTTTTCACTTCAAGGAGTTCCTTGTTTCAACATCTGCTGGCATTTCAATCCTACCTTCAGGATATTTCAGTCAGTCTACTTCTGCAAAGTGATAAAGCCATAACAATTCTTGACAGGACAATACTAAAGATGATTTGACAAACTTTTGTGAACTTCAGAAGCCATAGCAGCTAAAGATACTGTGTTTTACACTGCATTAGATTACAAATGCCTTACCTCTTGATGGAAGCAGAACAATACACATAAGTAATAAGGAAAGCAAAAGGCATATAACTACGCCAAATAGGATTTTTAGCCGGGTCTGCAGGACAGAAACAAACAATAATTAAATTTCTAATATTGCCTGAAGTACATTTCTATAACTTCTAAGTAATTAAAACCTCCCGCTCTCTCTAACTGGTGTAATCCGTCCAAGCAACAAACAAAAATGCCCCTGCAGTACATTTGAAAAGACTTCCCTTTCCTTTTTCTTTAAAACAAATACTTTCACATCAGATCCTGGCCGTGTGCAATAGCTGACAGTTTAAAACAACAGCTGTAAATGTTACCAAAAGCTGAATTCAGCAGCATACAGACCTTCATTCTCCTGCCGTACTCTAGAAGAATGTAAATTCTCTTCTGGGTGTTGGTCAGTGGATCTAGGAGTCGAGTCTGAAAAGGCAGTGTCTGTTTTCACAGTTGGAGGCCAAACCTCTGGCAGACTTTTTTTTTCCCCTGCATACTTTTGAAAACTGCCAAATTTCAAAGGGTTTCCATAAAATTAGAAACACACTTTTGGGGAAGTTCCTGGACCAGAAACGGACAGTGGGTGGTAATAGGGGTGGTGATTATATACTTCCCATCAATGTGAGCTGTAACTAACATCTGATTACTCTAACTTAAGGGTTTTATGACTCAACAGTTACTTGATATGCAGTGGTTTTTTTCTGAAAAGTATCTACTGTGTATTTTGGCAATCCTCACATTCTCAGGACATAGCAATGACCTTATTTCTACTGTCTACAAGAGAAACTAAAAGAAAATCCAATAGCTTTAGTGTTTTTATGTAATTCATGTATGTTTACTTTCTGAAATAATAAATAATGGCGTGAGAATGCAAAACAAGAAGCAGAAACAAAAATTGTTCAATGTCTTCCACATGTTTTTTCTCCGAAAGCTAAAAACTTCTATAGGCTATGTAAGAGTGCTTAGACAAGTAAGTATCTACAGGACCAGTACAAATTCTGAAACAGTGCTTAAACCACCACTTGCACGAATTTTATTTAGCTCACTGAAATGAGGTCAACTGCAAACAGGGAAAAACTTCTCTTGAGACCGCAGTATCAAGTTACAGAAGAGATCCCTCGGCAGGGAGAAGAAACGCTGCAAAAGGCAAGTACGTTCATTAGGCTGACTTTACCCAAACCCGCTCTGCCTCCCAGCCGCTCCGGGCAGTGCTTGGAAGGGCAGGAGGTCGCAGGGAGGCCGCACTCTGCCCGCGGCCTCCAGGCAGGTCCCCACTGCCGCCATCGCGGGAAGGGGGATGCGGGGAACAGCGGCCGGGCGGGGAGGGGGTGGGACGGGACGGTATGAGGGGAACATGCACGCTGCCCCCTAGCGGCCGCCCGCCCAGCAATCCAGGCTGAAAAGAGACGGAAACGTTTAAACGAGGCATCGTTTTCTGGGCTGGTAGAGCCCGTTCAGCCTTCCCCTGCACAGCCCAGATCCCACGGGTACCCGGGTCCCCCAGGAGCGCTCAGCGCTGTCGCCTCCTTTCTTCACTGCTGGTTGCTTTTTCCCAGCACTGCCCACAGTTTCAGACTTGCCGGCATTGCTCTGTGAGGTTGGATGCGCTTTAGTGCATCTCCACACACCCTGCAATGTGCAACTGCTTATTAGCGATGTCCAGGTCTCAGAAAGATGATCTCAAAAAACAAATCCTTCCAGTGCTCCTACTACAGAGCCAGTAATGATTCTTTCAGATGATTAACCTGAGCATGAGACCGGGCCAGGCATTTCAGATGTGTTATTAGGAGGAAAAAGAAAAACATAGCCTCACATCCTTTATAGGCTTTATCCTATAGCATATACAGCATATATTCTTTATGCTGGGAGGAAACACCAACCAAGGTACCTGTACAGATGCCCTGCAGCCACGGGTTCAGGCTCTGTATTATGTACAGAAAGGCACCAGGGATGGCAGCATCTGAAGTCAGCTACAAAACAAAGCCCATCATCCACTGTGTGCGTGTAGCTTCCCAGTCATTTCACCTGGTGCCCACACCAGAGGAGATGGCAGTGCCTGGCAGTGGGCCTTCCTCTGCTTGGCCTCCATAGCCTGCCTGGGGTGGCCAGGCCCAGCCGCAGCTCCAGGCTGGGCTCAGCTTCCTTCCTGCTGCTGCCTCAGCCCGTGTGATAAGTGCCAACTGACAAAGGCAGCCACAAACTGACAGAAGATTCACCAGGTTTGACATGGAACTTAGGGACTGGTGACTGGAAGCTGCAGCTTGCCTTAGGCATTGTTGGTTTTGCATGTGCAGTCTGCTTTTTGGAAGGAGATTCAAATTAATTGGAAAAAACAGTGATATGAAACATGCCTTATTTTCCCATAAACGCAGTCTCTCTCTCTCTCCCCCCAGTTCTTGTCATGACAGTAAAGTACAAGTTATACAAGATAAAGTTTCTGAGTAAGATTCATCCTATTGACATAAGCCATGCAGGAAAAGAAGACTGAGAAGGTTAAAATACATTGTTCCTGATACACTGTATATAAAGGGAAGAACTGAGCTCAAAACCAAATGTTTCCTAACAAGTAAAATCACAGCTACTCAAAATTTCCAAAACAGGAAAAGATTGTGACAAAAGAATTTTTGCCTCATGTAACTCATGCTTCTTATTCATATTTCCAAACTGTTACTTATCTCCTAGCACTCTGTGGTTAATGCTATATGTATTTTTCAATAACACAGTTCAAAGAAATAAACTTTTTTCCTACCAACATTGGTTGTTTCTGACAACAAAATTGCAAATGCAGGTTTTGATCAGGCTAGTTTTCATTTCCAAATATGCCGCTTCCTCTAATGAATGCGTGTTTAGAGAATGCCTCGAAGGAAATGATTCAAACTCACATGATCTAAAAGATTTTGCAAAATTACTGTGTGCTCCATACTATGTATTTTTCAAATTTGGAAGTTAATTATTTATGCATGTGCTGTAGTAAGATTCACAAATGTTGCTGCATTAGAAGCCAAGCAAAATTTACCTGGCAGAGAATGACCTTTTCAAGCTTTGTAGATCTATTGCTCCTAACACCTGAACTCCCTTCTCTGGACTGGATACTACAACCGGTGGAGAAGCAAACAGCAGTTCTTCCAACAGCCAGAGCTCTTCCTAACTTCTGCAACATCAGAACCCTATAAGGTAAGATTGAAGTAAAAGTGTAAGGAAGGTAGAAAGAGGGCGAATCCGTTGGAGAAATGGACAAATTATGGAGCAGAAAACATACTGTTTGTATGGCAACTATCCAACCAGTTATGCAACTACTCTAAGGTTACTGAAGTATTTACATTTCCCAGATGAGGAAATGCAGATTTTACAAATGTAGGCTGAGCGTGACATCAGTAAACAGAATAATGAAAATGCAACTACAGCTGAACCAGTTCCTAAGTAGCCACACACAGCACTAGATGAATCCCCAGTGACTAATAGTTTTTCTTCTTTCCACATTTGTGAACAAATTAAAGCTGTAAGTAGAAAATAAAATCAGGATTTGTCACACTCCCTAGAGGACTTTGGGTCCATAAAGGCAGTAAATGCGGAAGTAACGAGCAGATAAAATATGGCAATTTAGCTTGTTTTTTACAACTTCACACTTCCTGGATGAACAATATAGGCATGGTTTACAACCCCATCCAGAGACAGTAACTTGAAGTGGAAATTCCTTATCCTACACACCAGCAGGATTAATTTGAGGTTCATTATGCATTATGCTGAAGTGAGATTGTGCAAACAGTCTTTAAGCTATGGTGACAATGTGGCTGACTCACGCTAGGAACGGGGAGTCTGACAGCAGCACACAGGTGAACTACAAGAAGCCCAAGCATGTTTATGATACGGCCCTGTTGAACTCAACTGTAAATGAACAAAGAAATCCAGCTGCATATGCTCTTTTGCTTCAATTAAGGAAAGTACCAAAAGCTCAGAAAATTTCAGAAAATCTACTCACCATATTTGACTGAGGACCCAGCAGCAATCTATATAATGATATCATCTCTTTACCAGGGTTTTACAGTTCTTTAAAGTACTGAATAAATTACTGCAGACACTTGACAATGCTGTGTACAGTGTATTATGTTACATTTACATAACTGTAACAACTCGTCAATACAGAAATCCAGAGACAATATGGATGATGATTATTTACCAGGAGAGGCTATTCTAGTAATTAATTTTTAGTATGTTTCATAGCATCTCATCAGATACCGAGCACGTGAACAAAATACATCTGAAATGACAATCATGTGTGATCTATCAATCTCCAACATTTTTAAATAGTCAGATTCTCAGATCAATTTGTAAAAAGTGTAAAATTTGTCCTGCATTTAATGCTACATCAGCAGATTCTAGAAGTAGCTTCGCTATTAAGCAAAATACTACAATACAAGAAAGATAATAACTTAAAGAGTTTCTAAGAACAGATGAAGGGAATGGTTTAATTTTTTTAACTAATGAAGTATCTAATGCTGAATAAAGAAATTGGTGAAGATTTCACATTTGTTCTGCCCTGCACAATACACAGAGGTAAAAATAGCATTATATGAAGATATACACAAATACAATCCACATACACTACAAATAATTTACCAGTGGCTCCCAGTGGCCTTTCCTGTTATCTGTATAATTCAAAAATACCTGTGGAATTGCTGTATCTTGAAACATCTTTGCATATATAATCCTACGACAAGCACAAGTCTTACGAGGAGCGGCTGAGGGAACTGGGATTGTTTAGTCTGGAGAAAAGGAGACTGAGGAGAGACCTTACTGCACTCTACAACTACCTGAAAGGAGGGTGTAGTGAGGTGGAGGTCGGTCTCATCTCCCTTGTAGCTAGTGATAGGACAAGGGGCAATGGCCTCAAGTTTTACCAGGGGAGAATTTTTTTTACACTAAGGATTGTCAAGCACTGAACAGGCTGCCCAGGGAGGTGGTTGAGTCACCATCTCTGGAGGTGTTTGAAAGATGAGCAGATGTCGTGCTTAGGAACATGGTTTAGTGGTGGACTTAGGGCTAGTTTGATGGTTGGACTCGATGACCTTAAAGGTCTTTTCCAACCAGAACTATTCTATGATTCTATGATCTCTTAAGTCTCAATATGCCTTACAGCACTAAGGGAGTACTTTACTGATATAAATCCCTGTTGTGGAATAGTTTCAATTTAAAAGCAAATCATAATTTCTGAGTTTAAGCACATTCTAATCTACAAAACTGCTATAGAGAAAACTCATCAGTGTGTGTACTTATCTCATAATGCTGTGATTTATTTGTAAGTATGCTGCTAATCCCAAAATGGCCTGTATCAGTTTGGTGATATCTGAAGTGTGCTGTTCTCAGTCAGAAATCAGATTTTTTCCCCCTTCCCTTGAAGCAAGGCCAGAAATGAAAAAAAAAAAAACCAACCAAAAAACAACCCAAATCTAGTCCTGATGCAAACCTGAAATAAAACCTGATTTAAAAAATGTTTACAGTATTTATATTCCCTTTAAAAATGTATAGCAATAGCAGATCTAGCCATAATGAGATTGTTTTTTGCTGAGAAATACTTTTCAGCTATGTTTTAACTTGGAAATTTTACCTGGAGCTACAGAAGTCTTTACAAGTCCATGCCAGTAAACAGACCACTTTATCCTGAATTTGCAAAGCTGACTGTTATAACAACAAACAGACCTTCTTTCCACTCTCCAGTATCTTACTTGCAAATAGGGAGGGAAAAATCTGTCAATGAGATAAATATGGAGACACATTATGCTATTTTTACAGTCAGAATACCACTATCCTTTGAATTTCTAGGGTGAAACTGTGGTATTATTACTGACAAAATACTTACAGTGAAAGAGAATAAACAGTATCACAGTTGGCAAAGGTTAACCATTATAGCAATTTATTGAAAGAAATTCATACTTCAGTGTATAGCCAGTTTAACGATCCCATGAAACAGACAGACACTGCGCTTTTTGGACATTAAAATAATCCATTTCAAGTCAGGTTAAGGGCTTGACATTTTGAAATGTCTTTTAATGGAAACGTCATTTTAGTGTGTCAAAATGTACGATCTTACAGCTAAAGATAAGAAGGGAAGAACTCAGTTATGAAAACACTGATGAAGCAACAATGATTCAGAAGTAATACTCAGCTAATCTGTTCTCTTTACATGGCTCCTCTTTTGAGACACTTCATTTTCAAAAGTGTTATAGTGGGAAGGAAAACAGAAAATAATCACCATGGCATGTCTCAAGATGTCTTATGTTCTGTGCCTGATGACAGGTCACCTAACACACTTTTGGCTGTGTTGTCACCCCATGACGGACTGTAGTGAATAGAGATGGGAATTTGTTTCATGGATACACATGGGTACACCTGACCGCAATGTATTTGGTCACCTTCTTTGTCCCAGAGTACCACTGCAAATCTGAGTGCAGAGAGCAGCCATGTGACTTTGTCCTTTTCCTTCCTTGGGTATTTTTCCTCTTCAAGACAGTTTGTTCGTGCCCAGGAGCTTCCACAGAGTTTATGATGCACTTTCTTTCTATGGAATGTGGGAGCTTCTAATCAGCAGTCAGAGAAAAGTTGAAAACAGCTTTTATTTTCATTCTAAGTCCTTAATCTTCATCACTTGAAGGACAATGAGCTGCATAATCAAAACTAGGGAACCTGATGGGCAGTTCTCCCCATTTCTTAAAAATTTGCTTTGTTGTTTTCTTGTCTTCAAACACAACCACAAAATTTCTAATCTTTAGACAAGGCAGGTCAAGACCTCGGTAAACCATCATATTTCCCCAAGCCTGCAAGTATAAGAATATTGTGTTTCAGAGAATATAGACAAGATCATTAAGACAGAAAAAAATAAAGACAAAAACAACATAAAAGTATGAAAAGAAGTTGTTCCTCACTTGTCCACAATCTTTACATATAATTTCCCCATTTGTCTGGTAATCGGCATGCTTATCTTGCAGTGTCTTGTTTTCTCTTGTATGGTAAAGACTTCTGTAAAATAGTCAGACAGTGTGCATCAGAATACACTGGTCACTCAATACAGACTTAAATACACAGTGACTACAATTGCTGAAGTCAGATACGAAACCTAAAAGATCGTAAACTCTCTGACTGTTGGCAACATTCAGGAGTTGGAGAAAATGCAAGGCCGTATTTTGTAAACCTAAGTGATGGTGAAATACGAGTGTACTCCATGCCTCCTTTCATAGCATTTCAGGAGCTGCATCCTCTCTGACACATCTTAAAATAGAAGCAGCAGCCTCTCTGTTATAATAGGGGATAGATTTACCTTGTTTATTTTCAGATGCCATGGAGCTGTCAAAGAAATGATACCTGAAAGTTAGAGGTTTTCTTTTTATTCCTTGTAGTCCAACCTTACCCCTTAACAGAATCATTTGGTTCTGACTATCCAGGGCTGCAGAGTATGTGCACGTTCTTACATCGTCTGGTGTAGGGAGCACTTGATCTTGAGGGTTACTATCAGCCCGTGCAGAGGGGCTGCAAGAATTACTATGTTGTGGTTTGAACTGACTGATAACATTATGCTGATGTTTTCACAGTAAAAGCGGTTTAATGTTTAGGGCTGCAGGTCAGTTTTAATTTTTCCAACATATGGATACTAATTTCTCATAACTCTTCAAAAAGTCTTTACAAATTATGCCAGTGATATGTCTTAAAGAAAAGAGAACTTTGGAGGGCAATAACTTGGTAGGATGGTGTCTGCTACATAATTAGCAAAGCATGACTGCTCTGTAGTGTACAATACCTATTACAAATTTACTGCAGTAAGCAGATGCAATCAAAGTTGAATAAAAACATTTTCTTAGTCTCTTAAATTTTCATTTTAAGTGGGGAAAGTCACCTCTTGCCATCATGGCACTGAAAAGTTTAACATAAATGTTTAGCAGACAAGATGGCATCTCTTGCAATGGAGCTAAGAAGGAGCAAGAACACGGGGAGAACTTAAAGGGGCGTGTTGCCACTATGAACACCCTCCAAATACACAACTGGCAACGCACAGCTCATGGCGAGTATGTTGTTTGAGTCACCAGGCATAGTCAAACTCTTGTCCTGGTTCTGTTACTGGTGTAAGTATGTGGATACCTGGTATTCACCTTTAGTTACAGTTACACTGTGAAATACATACCATACTGTATAATAAGGGACATAATATTGGCACAGAAGCTGTAGCTTTTCCTAAAGCTTTAAACTCAGGTCACCATGAAATCAGGAGTAAGAACCAACATTTCCTTCAAACTCATTAACTGTAAACTTCACAGAGCCTAGGAGTTGACAATATTGGAATAATCTTTTCTTTCCTCGCAGGGCCTAGGAGGTTACAGGTCCTGAAAAGCCCTGCTGAAAAGAAAATCTGTTTCTGCCTGAAAGAGACGTAGTTCATAAACACTTACTGGAAATCTTCTTTCACACTGACATGATGCATGTGTTCAATAACTTGTATGTCTTCTCCAGAACATATCAGTTTGTGGCAATTTTTGCATAGGAATGTTATTAGTGAAGGATTTTTCTTGTATGTCTTGTGCTGATCTCTCTTTGCCTTCATTTGTTTTTCCACTATACTTTGCAACTGGAAATTCTGAATCTAGAAACAGATCAGTAAGAGCACTGTACCATCCTGGTGGAAAGACAGCAAGTTTTCTTTTTCAGTTACTTTACAGAGTTCACTGAAAACATGACTTCTAGTCAATTTTCCTGACCTGTGTGTTTCCCCCCTTACCAGTAGAAAAGCAGACTTTTCTAAATTCCCAGAAAACACAGATTATAAAACAAATATTGGCTGAAGGATTCAAGGTCATATGCAGTAACTAATACAATTTTAAGTTTTCCTCCTCTAAGTGGATTTCAAATAGGAAGTATTTCTTACAGTATAAGTCAGTCTTCTTTAAAGGGCAAGTGTAGAGTTGCAGTAAATACCTTATTTAAATACTCTTCCTGTGGCATCTTCTGGACACGCTGAATGGCCTTGTACATCATTTTCTCACGGAAAATATTAACATCTTCACGTTCAACAGCTCCTGAGCCACTTGAGGCCACAAGTGCATAGGTGCTCTCATCAGCTCGAGCTCGACCACGAGCCTACAATTTCCAAGGAGTACAACATAAACAGCACAATCTTCCCCACACCACCACACATTTTTTCCTAGTTTTGTAATGGAAGGCATGTACTGTTCCTTACACAGTTTCCCCCCCGAGTTTTATTCCACTAAATTCAGACAGATAAAAAAAAATCAGTGAATAGCACATACTGTTTTGGTATTAGCATCAAAGATACCTGTGAAAATAGTAGAGCTTTAAATGTATTACACTTAGAGGCAAATTTTATATTGCATGCAAACTGAGGATGGCAACTGGAAACGAACCTTTCTGCAAGAGCATTTTCTCTTTTAGCATGCAAGTATTTCAAAATCATCTCCAAACCCCAAGTACATGATTCATAATTTGCATATTCCAAACAAAAAAACACTTTAAAAAGTAAATTATATATGCAGTAAACTCATACCTGCATCATAGCAATTTCATTGGTGACAAGGCCATAGCGAATAACGATGTTACACTCCTTGATGTCTAGGCCTTCCTCAGCTACAGTGGTAGCAATAAGTAAATTTACATTTCCACCTCGGAATTTATCAATAACTTCTCTTTGCTCATTCTGTAAATTAAAAAAAAATAATAAATTAAAAAAATCAGTGTAGGGACTTTCAGTATTAGCTTCTGTCACCAGTTTCTTCTAACTGAGAGGTTTAAGGAATGGTAGTCCAGTCATTTTGGTGTGGACTGCCAAACATCAAGTGCATCAAACAAACTGCATTTAAGCATCTTTCAAGGTCACAAACTAGGAATTCACACTGAATATAACAGGTGTTCAGAACTTTGTTTTTTGAGAGAGGAGGGAGCAGAAGCCAGTCTTTTTAAGGTAACTGACACTGGAATTTTGTAGCCCATTTCATAGGTGCTAGGAGTTCTGATGATATAGTTTTTCTATAATTTTCAAATTCTGTAAACAGTTATTCAGAGGTTCTGAATTTCTACCGCTTCAGTAATTTCAGCTTAATGTACAGACTTCAGCACTTCCAAAAGTTCCAAAGCACTTAAAATACCCCATAATAAATGGGGACCATAATTTTGGTGATCTGGGGAGCACCAAAAAGCAAGCAACGATACACTTAAAAAATAAAGCATCCAAAACTTGGACTTGTGAATTAGCTGGGTATTTTAAACCAGCTTGAATAGAGGAACAGAAACTTCCTATTTGCTATACTCAGTTTCAAAATGTAGAGGCTAGTGCTTTGATTGTGCAATACGGCGCACAGATTAAATACCAAATTTTCATAGAAAACAAGCAACTTTTTGAAAGAACAATTCCTAACTTTTTTTTTGAAACTGAAAGCAGCTGAAGGAAAAGCCCCCAGAGTAAACCACACCATTTATGCTTCAATGCTGAAGTGGCAATTTGATGCGGAGTAAAAAGCACAACAGAAGAGTTTTTAGGATACTTTTAGTACTTTGTTTAATTTGGATGTACACATCATCAGAGATGTGTATGAAGTCAACACAATGGTATGAGACAGACTGCTGACTGATCAGTTGTGGTATTTTCACTGTGAACTTTGGCAAATTCTCTTTCAATGATTACGTGTCAGTGTGAAGCACGAATATAAATTGGCATGAGTTGATTAAGCAATGATATCAGAAAAAGACAGGCATAATCAACAATGTAATTTTATTTTTCAATTCAGCAATTAAAATATAATTTGAATTATTACTGTTGTCCCAATAAGTATAAACTCATTTAACTATTGCATTTTTGCTATTGCCATTTCCTTCACTTTTTCTTCCTATGCCTCACTACAACTTGTGTCCCTTTTGACAATACACTCCTCTAGAAACTGGCTGCCTGTTACTCCTACTGCCATAAAATACAAAACAAAAAAAACCCAAACTAGTTTCCTGTGGAAATAAAATTGTTCTGAATTTTTATTTACCTGTCCTGCAGCTTATGAAGGTAAGTTACTAGCAGGTATGAAACCAGAACTCTAGGCTCTGATCTTCAGTCTCTTGTTCTAGTACTAAAAGAAGTTGTTTTCTCAAATCATGGAGAAGGTTTTAATGCCGTAGTGCATAGTTCTGTACCTGAGTCATGGGTTTAATTTCACTGTTATGTCCAGCTCCAATAAGATAATGGGCCTTAATTCCCACTTCTTCAAATTTTGGGTTATCCTTAATCCACTGGAATAGAGCAAAGGCACTAAGCCGAGTCTTTGTGAAAATAATTCCTCTAGGTTCCTCAGTCTTTGTGAATTCCTCCATTAAAGTGTTTCGCAACTGTATGAGCTTCTCATTTTCATATTCCGGCTTTCTAGCCAACTCTTCCAGCAGTTTCTTTTTTGCTTTAAAAATAGTAGATGTAAATTAGGAAAATAATAATAATAATGTAAAATAATAGCTCTAGAAAAAAAACAAAGTGAAGAACAGCTTTCTGTATAGTTCTCCCAGCAAGGCTAATTCACATCTAGTTTGAAGAGCTATGGCATATTAATTATTTTTCAAGTGAGTTTACATTCATTAAAAACACACTAATCAATCAAAATAAATTACTATTAACTCTTTAACATACGCTTTGCCTGTATTTCATGGTGAGAATAAGCAAAAGAAAAAAAACCCTGTCTACCCACCAGAAGTGGTACAGAGTTAAGTGCACCGTATTAAAGAGCTAAATCACAGCTCATGATATTTGCAAAACAGTTTTTAAATAACGGAAAAAAGTCTTACAAGGAGAAACAGATTAACATGCACGGCCCTCAGAGCTGATAATGTTTGTATAAATCTAGACAGAAATTGTCCTTGGGACATCCATTGATGTAGGAATCCTCACTAGAAACATACAATGGAATAGACTCCAGGGTGGGGGCATTGTTACTGGTACTACAGCTTCTAAAGACATTTCAATAGGCTCAGTGAAATGTTAAAGGAGTTTTAATTTTTTTATAGACTTCTAATATTTGGAAGCCTATGTCACTGTCAGATGATCACAACGAACAATAATGTTTTATTACATTATAACAAACACAATAAAAACAATTTAAGGTGGGGGCCTTGTGTGTTAAGAAATTACAGTAATTCTTATGTCATCACCCTGTACAGATTATTGCACTGCACCAATGCAACGGCAGTCAATGTCTCACAACGCAGCGGCTTTCTCGGTAGTCTTACTCATATTTTGGAATGTAACCAAACATATACAAATACATACAACAAGTAGGTAGATGTAACAAACTCCCATAATTTTCCCCCTTAGTTAAACCTATACTAAGGCCTGCAGTGAGTTTATCACTCGAGATGAACTTCGCTCTTAAAAGCTTGAAAGAGGAAATTTTGTATTTCACTCCATTACTCCTGGCAACTTCAGTGCTAAAATAAAAAAAAAGTGGAATATAATTTATTTTTCACTATCAGTTTCTTTGAACTTCATTTACCTGTGGAAATGAATGCAAGCTAGAAAACTCAGTTTCATTTTTTAGTTAGTTTAACTTTTTGGTTCTCAGCAACAGCTCAATACTGAAATTCTAAATAAGGGGGTATAAAGACAGGTATGAAGTCATTAAAAAACCAGAATGACATTATGTAACCTAATCTATTTTTCTAAGAGTTTTTCTAACATTTCCTGAAATTCTTAACATTGACATTCTGAATTTGTAGTTCATAGCATACTTGAAGTTGGGATATGTGCTGCAGTAAAATCTAATTTCTTTTGCACGGCTCAGAAGCCATAGGCAATGGGAGCAAACTTGTCTACTTCTTCCTCGTTGTAAAGGCAGTAAGGGAAAAAAAAGAGGCAAAAAAGACTACTGTATAAAGGACTGAATGAATCGTAGCTCCAAGGGGAATGATCTGAAAAAAACAGGCAACTAACTTTGGTCCTTGAAATTTAATCCTCTGTTTAATTCTCTTACTAATTGCTCTTTACCTGAAACTTACTTGGAGTAATCACTCCCATAGACATACAAACTTTGGTAGAAAAGGTTGGTAGAAAACCCATCATTTCATTACTTTCGTATTCCATTTGCTCAAATTTTTGCCACTCAAGAGTGTCTACTGGAATACACATTCTATGTAGCTATCAGAGTGTCCTCAGAGACACTTCACTGGAGAAAAGCAGGCAACAGTTTTTACTTAATATCAGCAAAAAAGAAAGTGCCCTTGGCCCAAAGCTGAAGAACTTCTACTACCTGTTGCAACACGATCACACTATGATGTTGTTTAATGTGCTTATTCTGTACGAACTGGGACATCCAGACACGGACACGATAAAAACCACAGCAATCTCTGGGATATAATAACTAATGGGCCCATGCATATCATGTTACTGCATAATCTGTAGATTTAAAACATTAAATATCACAATGTATGTCAGACTTACCATGAAATAAACCTATAAGAAATTCATCTGTTTCATCCTGTTTTGATACTGCTGGTTCATCATCATCATCGTCATCACTCCCTACCGTCTTCTTACTTTCCTCCTCCTTATAAAAGTTATTTAGGTGATTGTATGCATCCACCATTCGGATGGTGTCATTTATCTGCAGAGCATCATTGTATTTCTTCAAGTGTTCTGCACAGACACGTTCCTTGCGCTTTTCTTCTTTTGCAGCTAAAAGCGAACAAAAATAATAAAATGTGCCTGTGTATAGAATGACGCGAAGAAATCCAAAGGTGGGATATTTTGGCTATGCATTTACCTTTTCTTTCTTCTCTAATCACCCACTGTTCATATGGCTGAGTTCCAAACTCGGATTTTGGATAGAACTGGCAATAGTTTTGAATGTCTGTCATGATCTCAGTAATTCTCTCTCTAAATGGATCCTAGAAAGAAATTCATTACCACAGGAAGCAAGCATCTTCTGGCAACAAAACCACTGGCTAGTACCACATCAAGTAATTTTTTAAAATGTTAAACCTTAAATTAAAAAACAAGTAAGGTTGCTAAGTGCATTTAGAGTTATAGAAATAAATAGTTCAGAATATTACAAAAATTACACTGCGAAATGAAGGTTTTTTTAGTGAATATAATGTCACTCCAATACAAACATTTCAACTATTGTTCAGAATGTCTTCTGGCCATATACTTCATAAATATAACTCATGCCAGTAAAAATTTAGTTCTACTTGACATTACTGATACTTTCCTATACAGAGGAAAGCAGCAGGTAAATACGCACATATTCAAATTAGCACTACACACCATAAAAAAAATCTATAGAAGAAGAGCATTAGCCAAAAGTTTTTGATACAACACAACACAATTTTAAAGGATAATATAAAGTTAGTGCTGATTTGCTTGAAAAAACATACCCTTCTTTTGTCATCTGCAATCACAGTCTTCTTATACGGTTCCTTCACCTGGTTCTTCAGCTGGGAGGCATGCTCTTCAACAGTCATGATTCTACACGCATCAAGATTGGCACAGATCTGCGAGAAAACCAAATGTTTTTTCTTTTAACATTTAATGAGTTATTCCACAGGAAAACTGAATTAATGCAGCCGAGCTTCTCATTTAGACACTGGGTTTTCTGTATTTATTTTCTTCCTACAAAAACTGAATGCAGGCACTGTGAGTACGAGAAAGGCCAAGACGTTGAAAAGCACTTGAGATAAGCTGAACAAGACACTTTTTGGGCCAGAAGTGATCCTTACACACAGGAAACAGGTCTTTTGATAAGAAAAATATACCATCAGTACCTGGGAAGAGTAGATTTTGGAGCACAAAACAAATAAACAAAAACAATGGTGAAATAGAAAAAAAAGAAAATGTTAGGGAGCAATTATCAAAGTAAGAGCTGGTCATGAGAGCAGAAAATCATTTGAAATGATCTTTCCTGGAACAGAAAGAGATAGAGAAAATTTCTGTGCTAACTACGTGACTGAATTGGACTTTTCTGCTTTTGATCTCCTCTGAGAACAAAATACATACATTTTTGTCTAAATTAATATGGGGAAACCTTAATTTTTTATGAGTAGACAAAACAGGAAAGGTAGTCTGGCAAGCAACCTTTTTAGTGTCATCAGCAGTAGCTATCTATTTGAGCTTGCATATTCAGATTACATTTCTTTAGATACAAACCCCAGCATTCTATTATTAAGATTTCAGAGCTGATGAAAAGGAATTCTCTGCTTTTTCCATTGTCAGAAAGTTGTTGTCTCAAAATACCTCACCATTCTGTTTACTTCAATACAGCATAAAAGCTTCTTGCAGGCCTCACCTATTCAGTATCACATCCTGTTCTTGTGCAATCTGCTAGTCAGTTGTTTTTTTCTGGAATACTGGGCTAAATTCTACTTTTGTATTACTAATGTAAATCCATTGGATTTCAAGTAAAATAGAGTTTCTTTAAGTATAGACTTTATCTCCAGTCAGGTGTTTATGCAACCACACAATACTTCCCTGTCAATGAGTAACTCGAACTGCTGTAAAGAAAAACATTTGTGTTCTACCTGTATCTCACAAGTGGTTTCTGCTTGTTTAAGTATTCAACTTTGTTTTTCACTTTCTTGGATCCATACAAAGGCCCAGCTTAGTCACTGTAAACACACAGATATAAAATACTGTGATCTCTCTAGGATTTAGGGATACACAGTAAATTCTAATCCATCAATGGAAAAATTAGGTTTTTATTACCTATAAAACTTCACTATTTTGTGGATTTCTTACCTCTAATCTCAACTTGAGAATCTTTTTCAAGTGAGGCAATCTTTTTAGTTCCCTTTTCAGTATTCCCTGCTTCCCTGTAGAGTAACCTTTATTTTTACAGAGATTTCCATTAAATTTTAGTGGGTCAATTTGCTGAATGGCTGTGAGCTGAACTCTCACGTACACATGAAAAAAAATAAATCAGATTATATATTTAGAGCCTAACAATGACTTTAGAAGTTTTATTTGAACTTGAACAATACCCCTTTGATGGTTTGCAAGTGCAAGGGCTATTTACTTTCAGAATATGTTCTTCAGCTTTTGAGTTGGATGTTGCACCTCCTACACCAGGTGAGGCTGTAAGTCCCAGAATCTGAGGCTGTGGGGTCAGTGGTTTGTTTTCTTTTGCCAGCTTCCTGTTCTTCATCTTTTCTTTTAAGTAACGTCGCATTATATTGTTGTAGACACCTTCCTTCTGAGTGTGATGACACTCATCAATAATGATGAGTGAAAAATCTGGAAAAAAAAGAACCCTAAAATGATTAATTTTCTGATAAATGTAGAATTTGTGTGACTAAATCTTCTTACACGTAAGGAAACTGTTCAAGAGAACCCATCAGTTTGAGTCCATATGAATTAGGAAACTTGTAGTGCTGGAGGAAGGCATGGATGGAAGCTGCACATATTTAATGGACTTTGGACTCTGCTGCAGTCCTGATGTGTCAAGTAGTTTTACAGTTCATGTAATGTAGCTTTTCTATTTTTGCAAAGTCATGTAGCTTTTCTATTTTTGCAAAACCAATGTGATGGTATAAAGGATTTCAGAGATAATTTTAATAATCTGTGGTAAGAACATATCATAGTTCAACTCAATCCTGTCTTTTCAATTCATAACTGTATCTGACAAACTACATCCTGTTTGTTTATGAGAAGATACATAACAAGTTAGAAGCCTTTCAGGCATTCTAGGAAGGCCTGTCGTAATCAACATTCATTTCCATTTTATAGCAACACAAGAGATTTCCTCCCTACTCCTTCAATTAAAAGATTTCTTTCACTTTATGGACGTGTCATTGGAAAGAACAGATGGCGGGAGCACTACCAATCATCTCTCTTTTGTAACAGAGGAAGCTGATGAAGATCCAGACAGGTATTATGTGCTTTTTAGTCAGATCATATTTACATGCAACAAGTAAAGTACTATACGATATGGAAAATTAAGATTATTTTTTGTTTGTTTTAAATTTCTCACAAACATAAAAAACATCTCTTTAATCTATCTGCACATGCAGCCAGTGACATATATTAAAGGTTTAGATTTCAAACTCATGAACATTTCTCTGTTTCTCTAACAGCAAAACTGGTTTATGGAGCTCCCACTCTTCTTACTCCAGAAGAACCTAACCCATCAGAAAAGATGTGCTTCTACCAAGGAAGTGATACACAGCTTTTACACAGTCCACACAGAGATGTCCAGCCCTTGGTAAAGAGGGTAAACATTTGGTAAAATGCAAGTAAGAGAGTCCTCTTCATTTCACTGAGGCTGGAATTCCATGTTACATGTAATGCAGACCTCTGTGAAAACAGATTTAAAAAGTATGAACAGAAATTAGGAATAAAAACCTTTTAACTAATTAGGATGGTTTATATAGGTTGTGAGTTAACCATAGCCATGGAAATGGAGCTGTCTGTTCAGCCTTGCTTGGCACTAGGCAATGATAGACACAGACTGACCCCTCAGGTTTCTGTGCTGTATCTGTAGCACCCAGACAAGTACTTCTTTTACCTCAGATCCATTATTTTGAATATCACTGGTCCCCCCTCAGCTACATCTCACCCCATCTAGAAAAGAGTTGACTGCAGGCAGAGAGAGGGAGAAGCTATCTCACAGAGGAGGGTCACTGCAGCCCAATGTGACAGAAGTCAATGCTCTACCAAGCTTGGAAAGTGGAACCAGCATGGCTGCATTTGCACAAAGTTGTGCTTGAGCAAGATAAAATGGGAAGCATAACAAATATTTAGTACAAACGAACTGTAAGACTCTAATTTCTCTTGAAAAAATTGCATACTCATTAACTAATAGCTGGTTTTGACTCTTGACTTGCATTTATAAAACCAGACAACTGAAAACCCATTAATTACTGACTGTGGCACATTTTTACTCTGTAATTTTCCAGAATAGAGACATACTTTGAGCCCTTCTGTAAAAACTTCAGAATTAAAAACTTGCCTGATAAGTGGACACCTTCTTCATCCTCTTTGGCTGCATTTAACAGTGAATTCTCAAGGATCTGTGCTGTGCTGATGATGACATCATTTCTTCTGACAACTTCAGGAAATGAGATTTTCAGCTGAGAATCACCACTTAAACCGATAACCTGATACCAGCGCTTCAGGAATGGATTAAACTCCTTTCGTAAATGCTGTTCTACTAACGGTACCTGAACGAAAGTTCCCAAAAAATTTAAACCAGAGCATACATAGGATTAAAAATACATGCCTATTTGCCAGAAATGTTAGGTGAACACACACTTTGGGCAAAATACACTTTTTAAATAAAGCAAACCTCCCCTTCTTCACTGCAGGTTAGGGTTAAAAAAACCCCATCAAACACAAACACCAAACTCAAGCACTAAAAATCCCCAGACCAATCTCTCTCCTCCAGCTGCTCCTATGAAACCTTTTTGTCCCAAGAACTTTGGCTTAACTTTCCCTTAGAAAGACCGAACAAACTACGCATGCTCTGGCTCTTTAACTGAGCTTATAACATGCTATCAGTTTTATTTTTATAGGAAGATATGGCTATATTGTATTACTTTAATAAAATCCTTGTCTGTATTTTAATATGACAATAGAAGATTATATTTTATATATACATAATTTATATGTGCTATATTTAACTGTAAAAATTTCAGCAATTATCAGAAGATCTGACAGAACATTCCCTGACTACTCTGAGACTCATTAGGTGGCCTTCGCTACCAAATCCAGATACAGAATGGGAAAAATACTTCATTTTTTTTTAAATACGGTTTTAGTTCTATTCATTCTAACATGAAATGGTACTTTTTCCAATGATATCGGGCACATTTAAATTCATACTTGCACTGGATAAACCAAAATCATTCATGCTTGCAACATGATGATGGTGCAATGGAGATGACAGTCTAGAGCTGTATGCCTCTAAACAGCTACATCTGGAGAAGCTGAGAAATATATTAATTTTGTAAGTTCTGTATTAACAATGCCTGAGGTTTGAGAAACACTGTTTTTTAAAAAATGGACCAACATACCTTATTAACAAGTACTATAACTTTTCCAGGCTCTGATGCTCTTTTCTTCTTATCTAAGTGATCTTTGGTAATGTAAACAGCCACTCTGGTTTTACCACTGCCTGTAGGGAGACATATAATAATGTTCTCCCCATTCAGTGCTGGCTTTGCAACTTCCATCTGGTAATCTCTCAGGATCAGATCTGGCTCAGGTGAAGCTCTGCTCTCCACTTCATCTTCATCTAAGGATACAAAGATATGTAAGGATCAAACAAAAGGCATAGAACATTTTTCAGAATAGTGAGAAAATGTCAAAGGGAAAAGTATCAATTTACTGCCAGAGACATCTTCTGAATAAACAGAAACAGGGCATATTAGCATAGGCAATGCTGCCCTGTGGACCTGTGCAACTCTGCATCAGAACTGCTTACATCCAGTCACCAACCAGGGCAGGTGGAATAAGCCACAGTATGTCTTCACCCATCTATGTTGACACAACTGCTATTAGGTATGAATTCAAATGATACAGTTCAGTTCAGACCAACAAAGGTTTATGTTCAGAGCTGCAGTATTTATAATCTAGCCAATCTTACCACAGAATCACAGAATCACAGAATGTTAGGGATTGGAAGGGACCTCAAAAGATCATCCAGTCCAATCCCCCTGCCGGAGCAGGAACACCCAGATGAGGTTACACAGGAAGGCGTCCAGGCGGGTTTTGAATGCCTCCAGAGAACGAGACTCCACAACCTCTCTGGGCAGCCTGGTCCAGTGCTCTGTCACCCTCACTGAGAAGTTTCTTCTCAAATTTAAGTGGAACCTCCTGTGTTCCAGTTTGTGTCCGTTACCCCTTGTCTTATCATTGTTTGCCACCAAGAAGAGCCTGGCTCCATCCTCGTGACACTCACCCTTTAAATATTTATAAACATGAATGAGGTCTCCCCTCAGTCTCCTCTTCTGCAAACTAAAGAGACCCAGCTCCCTCAGCCTTTCCACATAAGGGAGATGCTCCACTCCCTTAATCATCTTTGTAGCCCTACGCTGGACTCTCTCCAGCAACTCCCTGTCCTTCTTGAACTGAGGGCCCAGAACTGGACACAATATTCGAGACGCGGTCTCATCAAGGCAGAGTAGAGGGGGAGGAGAACCTCTCTTGACCTACAACCACCCCCCTCCTGATACACCCCACGATAGCATTGGCCTTCTTGGCCACAAGGGCACAGTGCTGGCTCATGGTCATCCTGCTGTCCACCAGGACCCCCAGGTCCCTTTCCCCTACGCTGCTCTCTTAATAGGTCAATCTTATGTGACATTCTCTTTCATCAGTACTGAAATTTATTTGGTTGCAAGTTAGCTACCTTTTAAAATACTTCCCAGAAGATTAACAAAAGGATGGAGCCACAGAAAGAGAGAGATAGAGACCACTTAGAAATTATGAAGGGACTTATAAAGTATAAGTATCAAATAGATAAGAAAATTCAACTGCCCATACAAGACAGAGCTAACTGCAGAAAGTATCACACCTATTTATGGTAGACTGTGCTGATTCCAGACGGACTCATTCATAATGCAATTGAGCTGTTCACTAAAAAGCCATATACATTTGCCACCTGAAGGCCAAAAACTTCCATCTATCATATAAAAATACAATGGCAAAGAGTTCAGATCTATGGCTCACAAGTGAAACACGCAATGTTCAAAAGTTAAAAGTGGAAAACTGCTGTTTCATTGAGGCAGTAAGAAAAGCATTTCCAGTCTCTTGAGTTTACATATATTTAGGAAGTCAGAAATAATATAAATTAACATCAGAAGGATTTATTTCAATGGAGGTTTGGGCTTTTTTTTTCCTCTACATATATATTTAAATCACCCTCCAAGCATTACCTGTTCTCAGTGAAGACAAGACATTCTACTAGACTAAAAATGAGGGAAAAAACCCTATAGTTCTATTTCCTGATGATCTCATTAAATGAAGAATCATGAGGATTTTATTATCACTGATACATTACACACAAAATAAGTGTATTTTTCTAGTATCTCTGATTCCATTAAATAAAATTAAGCTAACAAAAAGTAATGAAGCTTGATAAAATACTGCTGATGGAAACATCCAAATGCCATTCTTAAGTGTTTTTTGCTTGCTTTGCCTTTTAGTGTGAGTGCAGTACTGCCTGGAACATAGGGAAATTCACACCAGAGAGTACTTGCTGTTACTTATCTGACTTCTACTACTCTCTTTTTGAGGAAGAACAGTGTTTGCTTTCTGGTTGGCTAAATTCAATAGTTCAATCATATTGGAGCTAGCACTTTATCACCCATCTGTTTAGTTAAATTTCAGTTCCTTAACATCCTCAATTAACTGTCCAGGCCTAAAAAATATTTAACTTAGCTCTCTCCTAGCTTCCTCAGCCCCTGTTTAGATAAAAGCTAACACAGGAATCTTTTCACAGGATATGACTCCATTAAAGAACTTTCAGTGTGCACAGTATAACTTTAGGGAAGCCGTCTGCCTTTGTACAAGGCTCATATGAGTCGCTGTTCTTGGGATAAGAGAAACATAATTATTCTTCTATTGTCCTAATTCCACCATTTTTCTTAAATGTACAATGATCCTTGCACAGCAAACTGCAACTAAATCTGCATGATTCTTTGCATTAAAATTCAAATTATGGCAGTGCACTAAGACACTATCCAAATATCTCTGTTAATACAACAGCCTTACTGCAAAATTTCAAATTATAAAATCCATAAATACCACAAAGTCCATCTGTATCCTTAGCTTTTTTTTTGTCATCATTGTACTCACTGAGTTTATTAGGCATGATCAAAAAGCATGAATTTTTAAAAAACATTTTAACTAGTTGTTTTTGAATCCCACATACAAGTAGAATATATAGCAAATAAACATCGGAAAAAAAAATCTGTTCTGCATTCTTCACATTACTGCAGTGATTTACTTTGTGTCTGCTGGACCACTGGATGTAGCCAGTGCGCAATTTACTTAATGGGAGGTTTTTCAGGCATCTTAAAAGATCAGTCAATACACATATATGTGCTGTCACATACCAGCAGTCCGTATCAGCCTGACCAGCTGACACAGTGTGACAGGCCACAGAGCAGTTTCTGTGCCCAGACGTTTCATGTGACACAGAGAGTAAAAAAAGACAATGTGACTGATGAGTCACCTCAGCTGATGCAGAAGTGCAAAGTATACTCTTCAGAGCTGGCAGTGCAGAGACTAAAATCCAAGCTATGGGGTAGAAATTTTGATCTGAGATATCCCGAATTTTTGGTGTACTTAAAAAATACAAGGATTTTAATATTTAAAAGGCTTGAAACAATTTTTAAAGTATTTATAGTAAATGCTTTGCAGGCATATGGTACACATTTACATTGACTTTTCTGATCTAATACCAGCTTTATCAGGCAGTGCTAGCCTGAAAGGTACACAGATTTTTTTCTAGCCCTTGCACAAGACACAGTTCAAGCACAAACTTTATAAAGGCTAGATTCCGAAAGGTAACTGCTTCCTATTGAATTCTGTGTAGGCAAACACAGCCAGTTCAGCATGGTCTAAGATCACAAAAAAGAAGAAAAAAAAAAGGGATGTCTTTTACAACAGCAGTGTTTAATCGGGCTCAGAGTATACACATAGCAAGTTCCTATCTGTCTGCAAAGTATCATGTAAGCACAGACCAATACTTAGTTTAAAACTACATTTAGAACTTGCACGTATGTTTAAATGTGAGATTTGCAAAGGTCTTCAGATAGTAACCTCGACTGATCAGGTTGCTTTTACAAATAGGGCTACAAAATCAGTTAGTCCAGCATCGACCTTCATTACTGTTCTGCAGGCACTCTGGAAATGCTTCTCCTCATCCCTAGATGCCTCTAAAGTATGACCTGTTCCCTCTCACTTACCCTATGTAGGGGCCAGGCACAACCTAGCTCCTCTCTGAGAGCAAATGCAGCATGTATATGTGGCAGCATTATGAATATCTGTCCAGGTGACTGCACTGGATGACTTCTGGAACTCCTTTCCAGCCTACATGATTCTGTAATTCTGCATTGCTGACTATTTTGTATGATAACGATGTTGAGAGCTATTCAGATGATCTCAGTAAATCAGCTCTTTTGGGGCTGGGACTTCAGTCCAGACCCGTAAAAAGGGCATCTGTTTTCCAGCAAAGCAAGAGAAGTCTGGTGTCTAAATACTGTGAACTAGAGTTCACGGTGAAAGCCTTCCATTGACTTTTGTTCTAACTCATTCACAGAGGGCTTACCCTCCAGAGCTTTTTGTTTTTGCAATTACTAAATAACAGAAGGGAAACACATCTGAATCACTGGTCGTGCAGCTCTGTCCCAGGTTTTCATTCAAGTTACTGACGCTTCCATCTCCTATGGAGACATCCGACTCTAAATGAAAGACACAAACAAATTTGCTATACAACTATAAAAAGCCAAAGCATACTGTTTGCTCTGTCCCTGAGTTGCTAAACTAGGCTAGACAAATGTCTGACAGGGATGGCTGAGGCAGACTTTTCTTTATTAAAATTTCCTCAGGTAAATAAAAAACTGTGAACAATGGAATTCATTTTCTTGTGGAAGAAAATATGGAGCGGAAGATGAAAATCCAAAACATAGTGGAGGTAAGGCAATGTGGGTCACAATTTATTTTTGTCAAGCAACTATAGTTTTGCTTGAAAGCAAGTGTCCAGACATGACCACCTGCATGATCTCCACTAGTTCTGTTTTACTGTCTCTCTTCACAGCTGTGAACAGCCAAAAGAGAAAAGAAAGAAAAACATGTCGATCCACTGGATACAGAGTGCTGCTGGCAGACTGAAGACATTCCTTACTCCCCATAAGCTATGTGGGTTATATCTGTAGTAGAAGAAAATAAAAATGAGAACTGTGATTCTTTTTTTTATTTTTTTTTTTACAGAAAGGGTTTCTTCACGTAACAGCAAAAGAATAAACCATAGCTCCCAGGTAAACAAAAGCAGAGAGGATTTATTAAATCTTCCAGACTGTTTGCAAGTAACAGCAGAGACTGACAGTTCTGTTACACCCAGCAGAAGACTTGGACACTGCCACAGAGATCCGGCAAGTTTACTGGAGATATTCGAATGTGAAGCTCTCCCTCTGCTGGGCAATCAGTGTATTACACGGACTTGTTTTCAGTCACACGGATGATGTTTTATATAGCTAGATTTTCCAAAACTCAGTCCTTTTAGTACCTAAAGAGATACGCAGTTCTTCTGGAACAATCTGCTGCCAACAGCCTCAACCTGCACTATCAGCTTACCTGTGGTACTCTGCAGCTGAGCTCACAATGTGCATCACAAATCAGTTACAATAATAGCATTGACCTACGTTTTGTACATAGTTACCTGAATTACAACGTGCAGCATGCATTACAAAATAATCTCTCAACAGAAAACTTCAGTGGTGAAGTGAAATGCAAAATACTCATCTTCCAAATGACAGGTGGATAGAATAATGTTCTCCTTTTTCAACCGTGGTAACTTTCTTCAATTATTTTAAAATAAAATAAAATAAAAAACCACCCAGAGAGCCTTTCCAAAACAAAGAAGATAAAGGTGTTGATATTCTAACAGCTGTTTTCACCACCTTCACTAGTCTTCCTTTCCAGTGCAATTCGTGTAATTACAGCTGTTCCAATCAACTTTTTTTAAATGAAACAGGCCTTGAAGAATGCTGCTGCTATTTATTTAAATAGTTATTTATACAGGTAACGGTAGCCTTAATCCAAGTCTCTCACTTTTGATCTGGTAAACTGACTGGTTTTGTGTTGGATTTGGTGCGTGCAGTTTTTTAACTGTGTTTCTGCATGCACAATTTCTTTCTAGTTTTCTCTTCGGCTGAACGACCTATTTCTACTTGGTCTTTATGACACTACTGCCCTCATACCTTCTCACTTCCTCTACCTCTGCTACTCCAATAAAAGGGTCAGAGGAAGCTTTAGCTACAATGCAAATTGCAGTAATTTCAAGTGACTTGAAAAAGCTGCTTTCCCGTTGGAATTTATCCTTCTCTATACATGAAGGAATGGTGGGAGTGTACTGCAAAACTGACACCACTTGACAGCATCAAATTGCAAATTAGGTGGGTTCCCAGACTACTTGGAAGTAGAATCTGGGCTCCAGTTGTATTTTCAGCTGCCTAGTCTAAAAATACAGTCTTAGGAGATAATGAGAAAGGATGGAAATGGAAAAAGACTTGAGTGCAGTTAAGTCTGTGTGTACAAGTGCACACAGATGAAAGATCGCTGCACTTCAAGATGGCTGAATGTGAACCAGTTCCTCTACAGCCATCTTCATGCAGCACTTTCTCCTGGCAGCACTGTTTCCTGATAGCCATTGCTGGTTGAGTTTAACTCAGCAGTGCACGTTTACAGTGAGTCTGTCAATTGCCCCCACTTGTGCTGCTTTGGCTCATATCCAGAGTTGGTTTGGATCAGAAGAAATAAACTCTTGTCAGCTGAAACCAAATGAGATTAAAAGGATCTTAAAGATCATCCAGTTCCAACCCCTCTGCCATGGGCAGGGACACCTCTCAACAGACCAGGTTCCTCAAAGCCCTGTCCAACCTGGCCTTGAACACTTCCAGGGAAGGGGCATCCACAACTTCCCTGGGCAACCTGCGCAAATGTCTCACTACTCACATAGTAAAGAATTTCTTCTTAATATCTAATCTACCCTCCTTCACTTTAAAACTGTTACCCCTCATCCTATCACTTCACTCCCTGATAATAAGTCCATCCCCATCTTTCCTGTAGGCCCCCTTTAAGTACTGGAGGGCTGCTACAAGATCTCCCCAGAGCCTTCTCTTCTCCAGGCTGAATAACCCACACTCTCTCAGCCTGGCCTCATAGGAGAGGTGCTCCAGCGCCCTGATCATCTTTGGGGCCCTCCTCTGGACTTGCTCCAAGAGCTCCATGTCCTTCTTACGTTGAGGGCCCCAGAACTGGATGCAGTGCTCCAGGTGGGGGTCTCATGAGAGCAGAGTAGAGGGGCAAAATCACCTCCCTCAACCTGCTGGTCACACATCTTTTGATGCAGCCCAGGATGCAGTCGGCCTTCTGGGCTGCAAGCACGGATTGCCTGGTCGTGTTAAGCGTGTTAAGCTTCACTTGCAGCCATACAGTTCACACCAGACTGAAGTCAATCTGAAGTCAACCTGCTGGGATTCATGTAGTATGTATGTACACTCTTAGCACTGTTTCACTGAACAGATCCGCTCAACTGCACACGGTGCTAATACCCACTGTCTTCAGTACAGTTCAGTGCTGAGCAGACCACAGTTTTCAGGTTAGAATTAGCTTGTGGCAGGCTAGTTAACAGCTAATAGACCTAGAGTCAGGTAAAACATCAGGCCAACAGTAGTGAAAACCTACCCTCAGTGAGGCTACAATTCACTTGGTCTGAACCATTCTGAATCATCATGAAATATTTGGCACCTCATCTTTATACTGCCAAATAATGTTCTAATCCAGGAAAACCAACTTGGTATTTTTGCTGTAGTTAATAATTCACTACTTGCCACAAAACATTGTGATATGCTGTTAATATCACATTAAATGAGAAATAGGCAACTCCTGTTGCACACTGAAAGGCTGCAGTTTTCAGAGCCAATTTTTTTTTATTTATTCATGTTTGATAAAAAAAGAGCAGCCTTAGCTGTCTTACTCCTTTGGCTGAATAAGCGCACTAAAATAATGTCAGGCAGGCTTTGTCTGTTTTAACTATTGCTTGAGCTCCATCTGAACTTCTAACACATGAACTGTTCCTTAAACATACATGATATGTTTGAATCACTGCTTCCCAGCTATGCCTGGGAATTGTTGTTGGTAATTGCTGGTGCTCCTCATCAACTCCCAAGGTATGTTTTTAAAAGTGGACAACAGGCCAAAACGTACTTCTGAGCATGTGATATGAGTGACAAATGTTGTTTGATGCTCTGTAAATAAAAATCCTTAAAATAAACAGAAAAATTACTTGCTGGACAGCACTAAAGGACTTAACAAAACAAAAAATATTTTCCAATACATAATTACCAGTCTGTTAGAAAAAAATACTTAGTACAGCTGCAGTTATAATGGTACAGAAACATCGCTCTTGATTTAAACTTTCTCAACACCAGGAGGAGTTGTCGATGTAAACCTAAAGTTTTCATTGGATAGCATAAATCTAACGTGAACAGGTCTGAAATAAAGTGTTCACTTAATAATGTTAATATTTTAAATTAACAGCATTAAATATGTTTCGAAATGACTAATTTCTTCACACAGTAAATTAAAAAATAGTAATACAAAGTTGTTAGAAGCACTATTTAAGAGGAAATGAAGATCATTAACGTTGCTCAATTCTGAGAAAATCAAATAGCCCACAGTAGATAAACTATCATCACTATAACAGAATACAGAAGATGTCTACATGAAGGCTGCACGTAGTATGCTACAGATTTTTTGGCTATATCCTCCTAAGCCACTCTGTACTGTGCTAGCAAATTGCTTTCTGAACTAGCTCTTACCTCTCAGATTAATTAGTTCAAGTATGACAACATATTCTTGCCCTAGAGCAACTCTTCGAACTGAACAGATTTGTAGATCTGACCCTTAAAATTGCTACTGCTGTTAATTTATAGGCAGAAAAGAAATTTACTGCTTTCAAACAATCAAGATTTACTTTTTCCATTAATTCCCTTTGCTTCGACAGTACCATATGTTCTTGAATTATTGAGCAAGATGGGGGCCAATGCACCAAGAATGTTCTCTTAGTTACTTGCAGTTACTAAGGTTTAACTGGTACTAGCACAAAACACCAGTTAGTGGACATACCTGAAACTATGGAATTCTTTCCATTAGTTGTTTCCAACACACTGGTCTCATTGCTGAAACTATCATTCATATTTTCTTGCTGTTTCAAATCCTCCACTATGGCATATCCTGGTTGACCTGTAACTTCTGTTTCTTCATTTGTACTCTTCTTCATCCCATTTTGTCTGTTCTCTGTTCCTAGAAGAGAAACAGAAATTTCTCAGCACTATAAAATATTTAATTTCTTTTAATGTGGCGCACAGAAAACATAAAACTAACCTGTACTCATCATGCATGCAGATAACAGCATAACACGTGGCCTTGGTCATACTCAAACATTATCATTTGGAATTCTGATGTTCTTATAAATATTTATTAAGAAAGTTGTTGGTCATAAATCTCAAATATTTATGGTCACTATAAAGATTTGAAAATGGAATTTGTGGGCTAGACTACGCTTCCTACCTTCTCAATTCCACTGGGTCTGTAAGCTCATAAATGGATCTGCCTTAGAGCAGGACTTCAAACCTTGTCCATACAATAGAAAACCTGAAAGAGCTTTTACAAAAGCCTTTCCTTCCTTCCATTTCTTTGTCTTATTTCAAATACAGAAAACATTGCTCTTTGAATTCTCTACTCTTTTATTTTTATTAGACACATGCAGAACTAGGCATGCTGCAAAGCCAAAAAATGCTGTTTAATAAATGATAAACATTTTTTACAAAAACTGTGTAAGACTGCATTCCAGGGTTTTCCAGAATAGGAACTCGATTACTCTGCAATTAGAAATTAAATGTAAATAAATTAATGCATTTAATTTCTTTAAAGATTTTCTTCTTATAAAGTTCTCAATTTCTATCTGTAGGTGTCTGCTAATAACAACGTATTTTACTGTAACAAATCAAGGATCAACCTGGAGTGATAAAATCTAGCACCATCCTCCTCCTTCCAAGTTACTCAGTGAAGCTGTGCTTAGTGCTTCCTGTCTATGACCTTGTATCAGTGGATGCTACAGCAATCATACACCTTACATATCTACACATGCATAGGACTGTGTACATGGAAAATTTATCATCCTTTGGTAAGAGCAACAGATTTATGCTTTACGTATTAATCTGTACTGTTTCTTTTAGGACCTGCATTGCCCAAGACTACTAAGAAACTGTGGAATAAATGTGTTCATTCAGTATTGCATCAAACAACTGAATTAAAGTTTTACCTGCACTATCCTGACAATTCAGAAATGCAAAGTAACAAAGACAAGAATTTAAGTCTGACAAAGCTGCAACATAAAATGAAAATTAGGACCACAGTAGCTGCTGAGCTATTCCTGGCTTGTGACTTTCACTCAGAATTATCTTCTGAGGCTCTAACCTGGTTGGTCTTGTCCTGTAGACTGGAACACTCCACCAACATTGAACTGCGTGCTCAAATATGGCAGCTGCTTATCTGTGTCAGGCAGAATCAAAGAATCACAGAACATTAGGAGTTGGAAGGG
>NW_010169395.1:0-1870 GCF_000695765.1 Mesitornis unicolor
TGGTGCTGGGAGGAGGGAGAAGGATGTAGGGGTGCAGGGTCTGGAGCCCCAAAAATGCACTGGATGAGGCCATGAGGGAGAAAAAGCTGGTTGTAACTGAAGGGAAAGGTGTTTGTGCTGTGGGAGGCTGCAGGCAGATGTGCAAGCAGGTAAACATCTGGGGTCTGTGGTGTTAAAAAACTCAGGATGGGTGGATGCTGCCCGAGAGAGGAAATGCTCCGTGCAAACAACAGGCGTTTGAGGCGGGTAACACCTCGTGGGTGCGTGGTGGTTGTTACCCAGATTACAAAGCAGACGAGTGACTTCCAGCACTGCGCAGGATGTGCTCCGGTCCTCAGCGCTCCAGGCTTCGTAGCTGGGATGAGCTTTGCAGGTTAAGTCCTGCTCCAACAAGTTGTGGAGCACCCAAAGTAAACACCTCTCCCGTTCCTGCCCCGCTGCGCTGAACGCAGCTTTTCCACTGCTTTTGCCATCAACAGGGGCACCTTTCCCATGGGAATTTGTTTTCTGGCAGCCGTGAGGGGGTCAGACACGGTTTGGAGCTGAGCACCCTCCCCGCATCCCCGAGCATCCTCGTGGGCAGCGTCAGCCCTGGCACAAAGGCCCCAACTTCCAGTTGAATTTTGACCAAAACAGCTCAGTTTGGGAAGTTCTGCTTTTGCCCGCGTCTCCCGGGCAGGACTGGGGGCTGTTCCAGCTCAGTGCAGGAGCTGCAAGCCCAGAAGAGGCTTTTTGAAGTTAATTTTTTACTGGCAGCGCTGGCTGTGCTGCAGGAGGGCTCAGCAGGCCAGGCTGGGGTCAGGATCACCCTCTGTGCCGTGCTGCCCCGAGCCAGGCCGCTTGTTTTTGGCGTGGGGCCTCAGAAAGCAGGGCAGGTGAGGGAAGAGCACTGGGGAGGGACACAGCCAGCCTGGTTTTATCTGTGAGCGCTCCTCAGCCGCAGGCAGGCAGGAGTTACAGCTCTATCTGCTCCCTTTCGATGAGGAAATTACAGAGGCTTTTAAAATAAACAGTCCCATCCCCTCCTCCTCCTCCTGTTCCCAAACTTTGAAGTGCTTTTCCTGTGTGAGCTGTCCCGGAGATGACTGCGCTCATCAGGAGCTGAGGCATCGATCGACACCGGAGCCGGACGGGAGCTGGGCCGAACTCATCTGAGCAGGTAAAGAGTGGAGGAAAACCTCATTTTGGGGATGTTGTGTTCAGTGGGGGTTGAGGCTGCAGCAGAGGCAGAGCAAGGCTGCAAGGCTGCGTTATCTCGGTCAGGACAGCGGCTTCCAAAATGTAAATACGGAAACGCTTGCTCACAAAGATGAAACTACTGGAGCTCGGCGATGCAAGGGCATGAACTCACTGGAGCTGCGCTGGTTTTGTGCAAAGCCGCAGGGAAAATGGGAGCTGAAAAAAAGAGACGGTGAAAACTCTGACTGCAGGAGTTGCCTCTGCTGTCACTGGTGTTATTTATCTTCTCAAATGTAAAGGGAAGGTTGGTTGGGAGTTCCCAAAATGCTGCGAGATGGGGAGCCAGGCACTGCTGTGTCCTGGTGTGTGAATTATTGTGTCAATTAACCCCTCACTCGTGGGCTGTACCTCTGTACCCCTCCAGGCAGTCCATAGCACGGGGCATCCCCAGTGCCCCCTCTGCAGCACGGGGCATTCCAGGGCTGCTTAAATCTCCCTTTAACCTCCTTCCTATTACTGGTTTTGGTGATTCTTTTATTTCAGCTATATTCTTTTATTTGTGTTGTGTTATTTTACATGTCTTTGGGAAAAAAACAACAACAGACAAACTTTGAAACAGCCCCTGCTTGTTGATTTTATTTCCCTTCCCCCTTCCCCCTTCCCCTTCCTTTTTCCTTTCCCCCTTCCTTTT
>NW_010169396.1:0-11255 GCF_000695765.1 Mesitornis unicolor
CAACCAAGCGATTCTGTGATTCTGTGATTGTTGGGTGGGAGCAGAATTGGAGAACCATACCAGAAAAGTGCTCAGCCGTTTACTACAAAAACACAAGCATAGATTAAGTCCTTGCCTTTCTGCAAATCAACATTTTCAGCAACTAGGATACTGAACTAGGAAGCACCCCTATTGAATTTTAGGCACTGAGCTAAGGGCACCAGCAGTGACACTGGTGAACACCACAAACACTTAAAATTATCTTGACAAGTTGATCTTTGTCCTTTGTCATCTAGTGCTCAGACAGATACCCAAATTTTTGGGTAGTACTTCTGTAGAAGAGGATCTGGGGGTCATAGTGGATCTGAAACTAGCAGGGGTTAATCTGATGTTGTTGCTAGAAAAGCAAATACTGTAGCAGAATGTGTAAACAGAAGCATAACCTACAGGGCTTATACGGAACTTGTTCCACTCCAGCCAACATTTTCAAAACCTCAGCCAACCCCCTGCATCCAGTTTTGGGTAAGGCACTTCCTGCAAGATGGGGAGAAGCTGAAAGCAGACCAGAAGAGAGCAGTGAGAATAGCCAGAGGTCTAGAAAATGTGCTCAGTGAGGAAATACTGCAAGAATTACAACTGTTTAATTTAACGTGAGGGTAACATGACAACACTCCTGAAGTATACAAAAGGCAGCTGCAAAGGAGCAGGGGAAAAATCTTGTTTCCTGGTCAATGAAAGCTAGGGCAGGAAATAAAGAACCTAAATCATGCTGGGGCTTTAGGTTTAATGTTAAAAATTGTCTTCTAACAGCTCAGCCACTGCTGCAGGACATCTTGGAAGATCTCAGATACAATCAAGAAATACATCACAAATTTCTCTCAGCAATAGCACAACCATGCAGTTAGTTCATACTGCTGCAGAAGTCTGAACCTCCTCGGAAACCTTTCCAGGCTAGTAATCACCAACAACCATTTTCATTTCATGTATAGCAAACAAAAAAAAAGGAAACAACAGATGAAAGATATGTGCAACATTTTAGACCCTACAGGTAAATAAATTAAGGGAGGGATGAGGTG
Organism: Mesitornis unicolor; assembly: GCF_000695765.1. Classification (NCBI taxonomy): domain Eukaryota; kingdom Metazoa; phylum Chordata; class Aves; order Mesitornithiformes; family Mesitornithidae; genus Mesitornis; species Mesitornis unicolor. The sequence continues at coordinate 1,056 of NW_010169396.1, forward strand.
GCTCAGGCCTCCATTCCACTTCAGAGTAATTTAAAAAATACTTATTAAGAAATATAGAATGCCTGAAGAATTTATAATCTAAAACTTTTGATTTTAATATATCCTTGTTCCAGCTGCTCTGCCTCCTGTGATCTTCATGTTTAGCCCAGCACTACTGCACCTTCCTGGTCTCAGTGGCCAAAAAAGAAGGATGTTGGTCATCTCAGCTAAGAACACCATCCAGAAAGGGGAGCATGGTCTGCATGCCTTTCTTCCATATGTGCTTTTGCATCCTTTGCTTGGGCGGCCTAGCCCTGATGAGGTCAGGCTATTAGGTGACAAGCTAGCCCCAGTCAGCAAGACACATCTTCCATGCTCTCTCTTGGCAGAAGAAATATCACAGCTCAGGCTCAGCAGGACAGCAGCAAATGTTTAGAATGCTTAAATGCACTTAACATTTTAACATTAAGTGTACTTAACATTTAATTTAAAATGTTTAATGTATTTTTAAGTGCACTGTTTTCCATAGGTATAAGCAGACTAGTATGTAAAACTCTAAACCATGACTGTTTGCTAGTCTCACTCTGTTGGGGCTGTGCAAAAACTAATAGTTTCATGGCTGCATATAAACTAATAACAGCATCAGAAGAAGCCTGTAGCCTCTGGCCCACTGACCCTATAGCTTAATTGAAGGTAAGATCCACAAACTATAGCAAATGTGAGGGGGAAGACAGTGAGTGACACACAACTGACATGATCAAACTTGATACATCCAGTTTCTATTATTTCCACAACCTACAGTATCTATGTTGTTTCAATGATGATTTAATTTTTCACTTAATCTCACTGCCTTAAGAAAATGATTAATTAAAAATAAGGAGTTTGGTTCCTTTTAAGATACCTACTCAGATAATAAAATAGTTCTCCCCCTCAAATCATCCAACTAATGCGCTGCCAAGAAGTGTAGGCTGTTCCCCACCCTCACCCTTCAGCCAGGACCAGCTGTTGTTTCCTGCATGTGCAAGAGGAATGAGCATGGGCCAAACCAAAGCTTGCAATGCTGGGCTGAGCATGGCCCCAGATGTCCCCAGGGTTTACCTACTCCATGTGCCCTCTGTTCCAGCCTGTCAGCCACTCCTGATCGCAGATGTCCCTGCTTGCAGACATGCCTAGTAAAAGCCACATTTTCATTTTTTTCCAAATACTTCTGCCATATAAGACCATGCAAGAGATCACAACAGGGACATGTGTATGTGTTAGGTGCCTGCGACCACAGTGGACAGATCACTGGGTAGAGCTGTATGGTGAGGCTGCTGAGGGGCCCCAAACACGGGTGCAAAGGACAACTTAGGTGACCCTACCAAAATTCTGTACCAGCCCAAGTTACAAACACTGTAAAGCAAGACACATGCAATTTATCTATAAAAACTATTGCTTCAGTTGGAGCTGGAGCTCTTATTTACTTGACTATTACAAATAACCTTCATCTTTCCAAATTCTACCCGGCAGTACAGACTACTATATGGACATAAACCACTGGACATGCTAGCTATAACTATGTCCCCTTTGAAGAAGAAACATGTGAACAGATCTGTATCTGCATGCCTGCTCCTAACTAACACAAGATGTCACTTAACAGGCCAAAGACAGTTTCTTTGGGTTCAGCTGGTAGCATTCAAGCTGCCTTATGCTTTGTCAAGGCACACATAACCATGAGGACAATTGTCCGTCCAAAAGTAAATTTTGCTTTCATGATAGCATTTAGATTACTCCTCAGAAGTATGTTTGTTAACATCTGAATTCTACCCATTAAGTAGCACATAGCTACCTAATATCATCTCATCAAGAGTATTATAGTAATTCTCATAAATTTAAAAGACAATAATTGACAATGCATTTCACAGAATATATTATAGAAGTGTAAATCACTTTCTGAGAATCATTCTTGCTTAATCCTGAAGGTTGGTCCTCTAGTATGTTTAAGGGGTCAGTCAGCACCAAAAAATGGAGAGATGTGAAATTGTACATTCAGTCCTGAAATGAAACAAAACATATTCTTTAATTTACCTTAGTAAAGTAAAAAAAAATAAAATCTTTATGCATAGACTTTCCACAAGTAAGATTTGACTTAAAGTATTATTTGTGTTTTATATATGACACGGAAACAGTTTATGTCAGTTACTTAGCTTTTCCTTGTTCTGTGAATTTTGAAGTTCTTAGAGTACTCTGTGTGGTTTTCCTCATTTTAGAGCCAACCCAGCTATTACTAAACTTCACTAAAGCTTTGTAAGCTTTTTTCTTCAGAGGGGAAGCCAAGAATTTAGGAAGGTTTACATAGCTGGCTTTCATGCAGATAAGAAGACCACCATCAAACAGTGTCTCTTTAAAATTTAACTTCACTTTATGAATTCAGTTACTTTTGCTACTTGAGGTAAAAGGGAATACCTAATGTGGCAGAAAAATTTTCTTCATACCAGCCTGCTTTTTGACCAGCTGTCAAATGCATCTACATGTAGTCACTCTAAGAGACAGTGCACTTAGGCCTCAGATCTGACTTAGTGCCTGTGTATTAACATCAAACTAAATCCACCTGCTTCTACTGCCATATGAATGAATTGCTAAAAAGAAATTTGTAATTATGAAGGGAATTCTTCAGATTCTCATATGGTGCATCTTTATGAATGCTCCAGTAGCTTCAAGGTATTTTATCCCAACAGTCTGGAATACAAAATAATGTTAAGGCAGAAACTTTCCATCCAGTATTTGCTTTGCAATATATAATAATCACTATACTGATTTTTAGTACAGTTATTTAAATCTGAACTGACAAGACCTGAAGGAATGTCTGACTTCACCTGCAGCTTTGATCACTGTATACAATGTTGCAGCCAACAGCTGTCTAGAATCTTTGAACTCCACATTTTCCCAGCAATTGTACCCAAATTACAGCAAAGGACAAAACAAGTTTTATTTTCATTTTTAAAGCCAAGAGATTATGGCCCTCCCCGCTGTTTGATTTTGGTGTGGTTACAGAGAATAGTATAAGAGTCTGCAACAGAGAAATCCGAGGGAGAAAGTGAGGAAGGTATAGAGAAAGCAGACTGGTCTTGAATTTCTAATAGGCTTTTCTTTAACTTTGGCATGCTGCTCTTCATAGGTTTATAATTAGCCCAGTGTTTCTAGATATTTTAGATTAAATATGCAACTGTGCAGCTAGATGTCAAAGGCAAAGTTCAATTATAATGAACATTATTCACTGCAGATTGGTTTTTGCTCCTTAATTACACTTCTGGGAGTAGAAAAAGTCATTGTTCTTCTGGAAATCCTTTATGAAATCATATTGGTTTCAGGGCTACATCTGTGGCAGCTGGTAAGTAAAAACAAGAGTGAAAGACAAGTAACTTCTACTCTGAGATACTACGTGAAATTATTCCTTTAAGATACTGTTCGTATGAAATACTTATACTGCTGAAAATGGCTATAAAGCATCACTGAGTCAGCACTGTGAAAGTGGGGGCTAAGCATAATTTCTGAAAGAGATAATACTGCTGATCTAGCTTCACAGCAGCACTGTTTTGTTTTATGTTTACCTCATGCAAAGAAAATGCTGGATCCTAAAGGTCACCGTTACACAGCGACCTTCAGCAGCCCCTCATGTTTTGGTAGAGCATATTTTCAATATTGGTCTGGCATAAAGACACATTCTAAATGACATAAAAATCTTCAAACTGGTGACTTCAGCTCACCTCAGAGAGTTTTTCCTCTTTAGTATTCAGCCAGGAAATAATTTGTATTTTAGTCAGAGTCTCCTCTCTGCATTTTCAGTCAGTTGACTCTTTTTTAGAACCTTTTCAGTTAACATTTGTGAATTTACCAGCAAATGCATAATTTCTAACTAAAATGTCAATGCTGTCTAAAAACACAGAGTGAAACTTCTGATAAAGAAGCCATTAATTCTGAGATGTATGTAAATGAAAAACCTCAACATTTATGTTTCCCAGCAATGTTTTTTGTTGGTTTGGTTTGGGTTTGCTTTTAATCTAAAGCCACTGCCAGATTTGACCCTCTTCTGCAAATCATTTTGGCTCTGTTGAGAACTCAGAAGGAAATAGGGAAGAGGGGAATTAATCTAGTCCTGCAATGATCTGTTTCTCAAAACTTGCCTCTGGGGAGCTTCTGAACCAAGACCATAAGACATGGCATGTAAGACAGTTTATCAGATTTTGTCATTCACAGGGTCTGGCCTGCATACTTCACAAAGCAACCATCTTCCCAGAAATTGGACTTCAGCAAAGTAATTTTTGAATTTTTATTTTTTGTTAACTGAGTATCTGTGCTAAACATTGCCTTCATATTGGTGTTCATTCACATCTTCTCTGCATTACTGTTAGCAATGACAGTTTTAAGAGGATAGGGGAGACCACCTTCAGCTGAGTAGCATATATGAAGTGATATTTTTATAATAGATTGAGGACACAGCTCTATAGTCTGCTAATGAAAAAATCTGGAGTTAATGTAGCAACCTGGGCTTTTATCTACAAACTTTAGGCAGTTTATTGACAGCCTTTCCAGGTTAGAGTTTGGAGAAAGGTAAAGGCTACTTTGGACTTCTACTGTGAGTAAATGTAACGTGGAATTATTGGGACACCCTCAGAACTGTAGCACGATAATTCTGTTGCACTGTGGTGATGTAGAAGAGCAGTTAGAGCACAAGCACATTGTACCCTTGAAAAGTCATAAAACGAACCATATCAAAAAGTTTTTTACCAGAATACATAAAAGTACAAGCTGCTACTTTCTGAATTATTCTTTCTCAGTTTTCACTCAAATCACAGCATTTCCATTAATTTTGAGACATTTTGTCAAAACCCAATACCACAGTATTCAGACATAATTCTAATACTCTGCTGAACAGAAATAGAGCATTAGGCAAACCCCAATCAAAAGAGAAAATAAAACAGTAATGCCAATACATACCCTAGTACTTTTCTTCATTATTTTAACTGGTTCTTTTCCTCTAAAGCAAGACCGTTCCTTTCTGAATCAGATACTTCTTTAGCAATTCAATTAATTATACTTTACTGGCTGGAACTGCACTCTTCTGTGCAACGTGCAGATATGTGGGGCAGAAAGCAGCAAGCAAGGAACAAATCCAAAGGTCAGATAAGGGAAGAATAAAAGTGCAGAAAAAGGGACATATTTGTCTTCCATCAAATGTGCTAGTGGGAGAGTAAATAGCACTCTGTTCCCTTAACTTTGCTGGGACTATTTGTGTGCATACATATACCCATGTTTTGATGGTCAGAGATTTTTAAGAGTAGATCAAAGAAACTGGGGGAGGGAGTGGAGAGAAGGTTTGAAATTCTCATTTTCATTCAAGTGAGTTGTTGCATCTGAGTTTATCCTGACTCAGTGCTGTGGTATCAATCACTTTGTTGTGTGGGCAGGCTGGAATGGAAAACACACACACATACATGTACACATACACACACACATACACACACACACGTATGGATACACATACATGTACACATACACACACGTGTACACACACACACACACACACACACACTCTCAGTGCTCTCTAGAGTCCAAATTTACTTTATCCAGTGAAATAGTAAAGACACTTAACACAGGCAAAATGTGTAGAATAGTAAGCCAAAAACCAGCCCTTCTTATCCTCCTAAGTTGAGGTGAACCTGCTGTGACAAAGTAGCAGTGGTGTCCTTAGCAGAGGAAGGGATGTCTTTGAGAGTAACTGTCTTTGACACTTCCCTGTTTTCTCCTGTGTTTTAGCATATATGTGATTTTTATATGTAGGATATATATTTCTTGTTCCTTGTCATGCCCTACCACCAGTTTCCCTAGCTCTCCAGGCTGCACTCTTTTAGTGACCATTAGCAACAGACCATTTGTGATCTGTGCTTCCACCCTTGTCCTCCTGTTATCCTCTTGTGCCTGTATCCTCAAGGCCATCATCTTCTGTCACCTTTTGGTAGTACTCTTGAGAACCTCTGTGATAGATTAGGATGATCTCAAAGCTACGTTATCAGAGACCCCATGTCTAGATGTGGAGTTCGTGCAGTGTGGATATATTTGAGGGATTTTAAATACCATTCTAGAGCATGTATTTCCCAATTAATTGTATATACAAATGCATAGCAGGTACAGGGACCTGTATATAGTATATAGTACTGCCTTTCAGTGTCTCCAGTAGGGTTTCTTTTGTGTCAGAAAGAATGGCTCCATCACACCAGTAGTTTTTAGCCAGATCTCTATGAGAAGTAGGACACAACCTGCAATAATAAATATTGTAAAACCCAGAACAAACTCTGTCTGACCTTTAATCACTTTCCAAGAAATAGATTAAGTATTTTCAAAAAATGCAACAGTTATGTAGGAAGTTGTCCAGCTTGGCAAGTATGTGAGAAAGAGATGCTAAAAGGCCAATCTTATTTGCCAGCCTCAAGACTATAATGTCTACCTGCAAGTTTCAATTCTGAAGACAAGCATTAGCCACTTTTCACATTATGAGAACAATACATCTACACAAATACACATCAATCTCTCTAGTTCACCATACTTATTTTAGTTGCTATGTTAAACTATATGAACATTTAATCGCTCACATTTTGGTGTGACTTGCAATTCTATTTCAAACAGTGAAAATTCCTCTACCAGCACTCCTTAACATAACCTGAAATGAAAGCTAAACAGAAGTCAGAGGTTTTGAATTATGGTGTTGGAAGAATTCCTCCAGCTTTGGTCAGACATCTAACAAGTTTGCCTAGCCGCAATGAGGAAGAGATATTTGTGACACTATCTTTTTTTTTCAAATATTCCTGAGTTATACTGGGAAAAGTAGATGACTGCAAAAATATGTATTTTGAGGACTACCAATGTTGCTTGTTCTCTTGATCCTCCAAAGCAAGTATGCATGACTAATTCCAAGTCTTATTTGTTTACAGGTCTTCCTACCTACAGAGTCCTGCAATCTGACTTTAAGGCAGCTGCATTCCAAGCACTCTGCAAGCAGAGGACCCCAGTGCTTCAGGGTATTCTGGCTGATAATTTTTTTCCTATGCCAAAATATCACTGATGGTTATGTAATCATATACAATTCATCTAAAAATAGGAAAGCAAGTCTTGCTATCAGGGAGAAAGAGGGTTTCTTTCCTTCATCTCTAAAAACAAACTAATCACAGTATGTTTAAGGTGACTACAAGTAGTCTAAAGCACATGAAACTTGTTTATTTAAAATGCTCACTTTAAAATTAGGCATGTTTCCACAACAATTTCTTAATCAGTCCTTGAATAACTCCCTTGAACATATCTGACAATTATTTGTTGCTTCTTAGGGAGCAAATCAATTGTGCTACAAACTTGATGCACAATTGGCACATTTTAAATTTGGCAAAATATCAAACACAAGAGAACAAGGGCTGAGTTCTGAAATGCTCCAAGTGTCCTGGCCACAGTCCAGTGAAGCACTTACTCACATCCTCCATTTAAAATACCAGTTCCACTGCAGACTGTTCACTCGCAAAGTCAGGTAGTGCAGCTGTGCTGTGTTTGCAAAGGAACAGTCCTACCTATGGATGAAGTTGCTTGAGGTAGCTTTCTGTGTAAATAGATCTTAGGTCAAAGAGAAGATATTTTAAAAGAAAGAAAAGTAATGCTGCTACTTGGAGTTCTGTTACCTACCTAAGTAACTAGTAAAAAGTGTATCTAGGTCTATCACATCTTCAATGTCTCTGCATGTATGCTGGTTTTTTTGCTTGGAAGCTACATCAGGAGCAATAGTGGATTTTGTTCTTCTGGATGGGAGATCAGACTGTTGGGTTGGAGTATAAGCTGCAGAAAGCCTCGGCAAATACCTTGAATGCACAAGCAGATCAAAACAGTACATCAGAGAGTACTGCACTTGTACTGCCCAAAAGTACTGGACACTGTACTGGACACTGCCCAAAGTGCCACACAGACAAGCTGTGTTGCAGCAAACCTGCCACATCTGGACACCCTGAGTTTCTGAACAGCAAATGCACACGGACTTCAGCCGAGAAATCAGGGAAATAAAGCAGCCATGAATGTGTAGATGAAATATGCTGCTGCCTGGCTTTTAATTATGTAATTTCTATTCTCAGATGTAGAGCAGAGTATTATATAGCTCCTAGCACACAAACTGTAATGATAAAGTAGTAAATGAGGGAAGACACTAAATCGACAAAGTAACCACAGAAAAACATTTTCAAAGATAAAGTGATTTTCTAAAGAGTGCATATTGCTGCAACTTGTTTTATCTGCTTCTGCTTCAACTGCACAAAGTTAACAAAACAAAACATCTCCCTCAAAATTCTAACAAACAAACCATAAGGAAAGAAACATCAGAAACACCATCATTAGAAACAGTCCCTGTATTTAACGTGTATAGGGCTGAGAATATAAAAAGTAACATCTTACTCTTCCACACAGCCCACTGCCACTCTTCAAGAAAAGCAGAATGTAAAGTTAATATACAATGAATTTTCCAGTCCGTACAGGGCTGGCTAACAACATACAAAATAAAACCAGACTTGTGTCTCCCCCATCCTGCTGACTCCACTTGTATTGCATATTTTACTGGTTCAAAGGGCTGCTGTATACACTTTTCATACTCTCCTTCATGTTTAAGCCAGTGAAAACCCAGAAATTTTAAGCTAGGGCAATTATGACATCACTAGCCATATGTTAAGTTAACTTGTTAATTAACTTGAAATTTTACCCAGTCAGATAGCATTATCTAGTATTATTAAAATATATTTTTATACGATTGCAAAATATCAGATGTTTATATAGCAAAGTAGATGAGAAGGTGCTGAAATCTATGCATAGGGTTAGTCACCTCTTCTGTTTTTTTAAAATATTTGTTTAAACTGGCAATTTCTGTTGATATGTAATAATTATATAAACTTTATAAAGGCATAAACACAATATTATTGCTGCAAGAAACTGCTGCAGTTTAACGACTTTAAACATATATCAGGTTGGTTTCATAGCTGAGGGCCATGTTCTTATAAGTGATACAGAGGGTGAAGAAGGCTGAAAGAATCACCCTCTGCAGGAAAACAGGGCTTCTGAGAGACATCACTCAAAAGCCTCAAAATCTACCTGAAGACCTTTTTAGGACAAATAGTATGCTGGTAAAAAAAATAAAGAAGATCAACTAAAATAAACAACAAAAATGTTTCAAGGTCAGTTCTGTATAATTTAATTTATTTTGGAAAAGAATTCATTATCGTTATTCTTTATCAGAAAAAGCAGAATGCAACACAAGTTTGCAATTATGCAAATGAAAATCTATTTCTCATGTTAGTATAATAATGCAAAATGCTAAATGTTATCTGAGGAATATCTGGCTTAGAATGCACTAGAGACTGATGAGAATATCTCTGTTTACTAACAAAGTAATGCTTGAATTTATTATCCAGTAACTACTGATGATATACCTGGGCCAACTCTAGGCCGATTTATTTATTATCTGATAGTAGCACTAAGAAATATACCCAGTTTTAACCCAGAGGTATTTCTTAAGTCTGAGAAAAATATTTGCAATCTTTTAGTGTTTTCTATGAATTTGTATTTTACAATCTACTTTTGTTCTGGGTGTTTGTTTAGTATTTGTAGTTACATATATGCCTCCCCTTGAGAAGAGGTATACCTCTAGGCATTCAGCTTCTGTGAGGCACTTTCAAAACAGACATTGTAAAGCCTTTGTCCAAAAAAGGCTATTTAAAGGTCTGGGGTCATGCTCCCTTCAAGTTAGTGGTGATAGCATGAAGGGTAAACCACAAAGCTAATTGTTCTGGCAGGGATGTATCAAGAGCTGCCCAACCAGAAACACTGGAGTTCAGACTGCCTAAACTGCTACTGTAGGTGCTTAAACCTCAGAAAATAACTGTTACTCCTGAAGGCACCTAAAAGGCCTTTTGTTTCAGTTCCTGGATACCTAAATTCAGTCTCTTGCACTTCGTTTTGGCATTCTTTAACTTCTGGATAGATACAGAAAATACTTGGTTGCTGGGTCAATTAAAGTGTATGACATTGCCCCAGATTATGAGATAAAACTTGTAGACACTGTGGTCCCAATTCCCAGGCAAGAACCCTCTCAGTTGGGTAAGGCTATCCTCCATCATCTTGTTGAACCTTTCTTCCTGCTGCCACCGTAGACTAGTATTTCCAGGG
>NW_010169396.1:11286-21326 GCF_000695765.1 Mesitornis unicolor
TAAGAAGAAAAGAGAGTAGCCTAGTGGTGGAAGCCCTTCAGCAATAGAGATTCAACAAAAGCAGCCTCAAGAGTAGCATGAAGACTGCTTAACCCAAGAAAGTGGGTAAACTCTGAGTGCAGCACAGTCTGTACAGCATAGTCACAGCACTGTGGCACTGCCTGGTACTGAGAAGGTATTGAGCACCTTCTTCAGTATGTCACCAAATTATCCCAGATAAACAGCTTTTTCCCCAACCAGAGTAAGCATCTGTGGCTCCTATTGTGTAGTGCCGCAGTGGAAGGGAGAGGACAAGAAGGGGCCAAGGCTGAGTACTGCCCTGTTACAATGTCCAACATGTTATAAAGACTCACCTAGAGACCCCCCTGGTCAGTACATATGCTGTAGACAGCCACAGCTTTGCCCTAGCCCTGCAATACTCTGTAATAGTTGCTTTCCAAAGAAAGCTGAATAATGCCTCCCTCCTTCCCACCACCCCAGAAGCACACTACCAAGTGAAGTGAGGTGTGCCAACTAGGCTACAAGGCAGGGCAGAAGGCTGGATCCACTGTGTGCTTACTAGTGAGTGCCTCTGGAAAGCTTTAACACCATGGCCAAACACCATGAGCAGAACCATATCCATCCTACAGCTGACATCCATCCCCTTTTATTTGGTGAGGTTTGCAAAGTGCTATGTGTGCTTTCCCCAGCCTCCTTTTCCGTGAAGGCTGGTCCCGTAGTAGCAGCTGCCGGTCTCCTTTTCTTATGAGGGCTACAAAGCATGAGAAGGCTGATGCTGTGCTATACAGCCCATGAGCCCTTCCTGCTCTTCTAGAGGACCATGAGGATCACTGGCAAGGACGTGTGAGGGCTCCCTTCTAAAGGCTACCTGGTGGGATAGCTGTGCTGGGACACTCCATCTACATAGTATGGATAAGGATTGCTCCATCTGCACCCAGCTTTGAGACCTTTAGCCTGCATTATGATAGGATGTCCCCCTTGGACTGCCACCCAGGCCACAAGCAGCTGTGTAGCTGTCATCTGTTGAGGTAAGAAAAAATATTAGCTATAACAAACACCAAGGAAAAGAGACAAATGAACTTCAGCAGCAACAACTCAGAAGCGGAATTTCAAGGAATAGTTTTTTAATTACTCCTACATGTGAAAGAGCATAATTTTCCTTTGTATGTCAGGTAAGGCACTGTAATGGTGAAGCTCAAAAGCTCTTTCATCCATTAAGATGCCCCAGAACTGCAAATAAAATATGAGGTTGAATCTGGAAGCCTAAGTCAGTAGGCTGCCATACCTAATCTCGTTAGCCCTTGGTGCAGGACTCCTTAGCTCAGGATCAAGAGCAAGGCTGACAGGGTTATGTCCTTTCTGGGACATAATTACTTGGCAGTAGCTAAGGGCTTTTTGCAATGCTCTCTGCTCTGGCCACTAGACATGCCCTAGCTAAAAAATGGTAGAGCAGATTGAAATATCCCTACAACTGTTGGTGTCAGGAGGTCAGCCAAGTGTCACCCATCTAACTTTCATAAGACAAGAAGTAAAAGAGCTTCCACTGAAGTTACAGAAGTAAGCAATTTAGAACCAGGAGAAGGAATCACATTTGGAATCAATTCATAAGCAATTTGTGTACCTTCTACCTCACTCTATCAGAGAAACAAAGAGCTCAGTTGGCTAAAAATTAATGTAAAAAAGCCTGTCACTTTTTTCATAAAGAAATGTTATTTGTTGTTACACTAACAAGAATTTCAATTAATACAGAATGGATTCATGGTTCATGTCAGAATTAATGACTGTGGAGCTTATATTGGGAACACACTTGTCCTATTGGCATGTTAAACTCTGTAATTAGATTTGTGAAGGTCCTACATGTGTTCTTGAAGCCCCTAATCTGACCAAAGTCAAAGCCATCACTTGGTATTGCAAGGTTTGTGCTTTTCCATTCCTACCCATGTTTTTTGCTAATTAGAACATTTAAGTTGAGGTTGGAGATAGAGGAGAAATGCTGCAGAGTTGCACAAATCAAGTGTACTGTATAATTTCTGTCTTTATGACAAAAAGGGAGAATACATCGCATGTTAGATTACTATGAAGCAAGAGCAGACAACTTGATAAGAAAAAATAATTTTTTCACCATATATGAGTGGTTACACACTAGAACAGGGTCCCAGAGAATCTCTGTTCTATTTATGTTGTGTCTGTGATTCAGAAAGGGCACTGGAAATTTTTTTTTTCACAGTGAGTAGGTTAGAGAGAAGGCTGGTGTGCCCGTTTTCTGTTCAAGGCTTATAACCCTATGACTTTTTGGCTAACATTTCCTTTGCGATTATACATTGCCTTCTTTACCACCACCTTGACTTCCCTGTTAAATCTTTCTTGATTTAGAAACGCTTTCAGTCAAGAAAGTCTTTGGAGACACAAAATCAAAGATGAACTTTGTCCCTAGGAGGTGGCTCCTATGTCTGTTAGATGTGTGAAACTATTTGAACACATTACCAGTACACCACCTGCAGACATGCAGGAGCAGTAAAGGTGGTTATGTCACCTCTCTGGTGATAGTTTTACCTACAACCTTTTCTTTTAGCGGTATACATTCATTCTTGCTATCATCGGCAGAAACACTTACTTTGTGTGGCACACCAGCCCACTTTCTCTACTGAGGGAAATTAAGAAAAATATCTAATGCAGAAAAAAACAAATTACAGCAAGACAGCTCAAAGCATTGTTCACATATAACATCCCAGAAAAGCTCCTTCATTCATTATTGTGATAAATGATTCAGTCTCAAATAGAATTTTGTAATTAAAGGTTATAATTTATTAAAAGAGTAAAGGCAAGCAAACAGCGCTGGGTGCGAGTGGAGTCTGCGCTCCGCCTCCGCACGCTGTACAGTTCTTTTTCTGGGTTTATATTACTTTAACTAATACATATTAATTAAATTTCTCAATACGCCTATACATACGCATAACCTATCCCCGCTTCATATTATAATTAGTTTTCCTCCTATTTTGCACTTGTGTAGTATCTTCTGTCAGTGGTCGTTCTTATCTTCTTGCGCAGATTCAATTACTTATTGGTTCTGTTTTTTTTTTAAACAGCAGGACCGGTGTTATCGATTTCTGAAAAAAGTTCTCAAGCAACTCTTTACATTGTGTTTCACTTCCTCCCTATCTGGTTTTCTTGTAAAGACAAATGAGATAACCCCAAAGGAGATAACCCCAAAGGTCACTGGTTACTCTTTCCTCATGACCTCAACATTGTTTTTTCCTAACACGAATCAGACCGACATATCTCACAATTATCAATGTATTAGTCTCATTCAGAAGACCTAGAATGGCAGAGAACAAAGCATGCAGTTGGTGCTGCTTCAACGCCATTTCCGAATGTGATTCTTGAGGTAAGATGTGTGAACCACTACTGATGGTAGTTAATTTAATGTCTGCTTTTTTTCTGTGCCTCAAATTCCTGTTATGCTCATCTTACTGCATTAAAAAAGAAGCTCTCAGTAACAACCAGGTTGTAAAAGCTAAAGATAATTCAGTTGCAACATACCGAGTTTCTCTACACACTACCCTTTGTTTTTACATGGCACAATAAAATGTTTCAAAATGACTAGCATATAACTACTAATCTACTACACTACCAGCTTGGCTTGAACGGAGTCACACTGTGCGATATTTCCTGGCTTCGAGGACTGACCACATCTCACCTGTAATTCCCCTGCAAGCATAGTGCAGATGAGGAAGTGTTGATAACACTGTCTGAGGCCTGCAGGACACCAAAGCATAGGCTGGCAGCAGTATCTAGAGCCCATTCCAGAAACAAAATCCTTCTCTAAAGAGGACTGAAGGAACCATGGCCTCAGTTACTGCATAGCGTGCTCTAACCAACAAATCATGCCATTTTCTTTTACAAAAGCACTCTCCATGTCTCCTCTGCTGGTACAGGCAGAATGGGACTTCCAGACTCAGCTCTGTCTGAAGTGAACACAGCCTCTTTTGCCTAGCAAAAGAGAGCAGTCTTTGGATCAGAGAGAAAAGAAGAGAATCATTCCTTCCCATGTTCACACTCAGTGAAACATCCTAATCACAAGGACAGATAAAATTTTCATTCAGCTTCACTTTTTTTCCCTCGCTTTTGCATTTTTGGTGTCAGAGGAGTCGAACTTGAACAGCAAAAAATGCTCTCACCAAAGATCCCCATGGCCTGGAAACTTGGTCAATTTTCTGGTGGTAGGATGCCAATCTCATTCATGCAGAACACAAGGCAAAATTAGGTGTTACTATTACCACCTCAGTTAGCCTGGGTCCTGACCAGATGGGAGGATTTCTTTCTGGATCTCTGTACTCTGAGTGAAATGGATACACTGAAGTGGGTGGCAATTACATTGCATAAGAGTCCTAGTTCTCTGAACAGAATCAATGTAGAAAGAAGATGCTACATTAGGTGGGTTAGATACTCACTGTCACTGTGCTGCAGGGCTCCAGTGCACCTGGCATTGCACAATTCCCCTGGAGATCAGTGTTCCAGCAGGAGAAGCCCCGCTGTCTGCACACCTGCCTTCCTCCCCCTGGGCTCTATGAGGAATTTTAGTCCCTATCTACTCCACCTAGTTCCCGGCTTTCATATTCCATTGCATACAGCACACTTTATCTTTAACCCATGAATGGTTTTAGTCTTTTGATGTCCCCGTTATCCATCAGTGCAATCCATAATATTTTCTCTATTTTCAGTTTCCCCCCCCTCACACCACTAAGTAAATGCTTTAATGATCCTTTTAAAATTTATTTAAGAGATCCACCATTAGCTTGCATAATGATCTGCCAGAAATTCTGAAAGTGGTAATTACGTTTAGATAAGCAACTATCTGAAGACACAGTATAAAAAAGTAGGAATCAAAATACCCAGAAATCTTGCCAGCATTATAATTTCTGTTGCTATCATAACATTACTGTCTTAGCAGCTCTGAGAGTCAACCAGGTTGTGGAGTTCTTGGAAGTGACACACACAATGCATTGCATATGCTCACAGCCTAATCAGAAGTGTGAGAGCACAGAGAGTAGGAAAAGCTTTGCCAGCTTTAATCTACTTAAAGCTGGGATCAGCAGCAGTGTCAGTACTGAGGGCTTCAGCACAGGCTAGCCACCCATGCTTTATACAAGACCCATGCACCCAAACCTATTATTGCTAATTCTCTCTAGATTGCTGCCACCTTTAGTACAGCTGTATATGCTGCAGTCACACCTGAGTGCCTGCAGATGTACTGTAGACACCAAAAAGCCTTTGAATGCCAGGTTTGCATAATATTGCCACAACACGTGAGCTCCACCTGCTGCTTTTCAGAAACTTATTATATCCTTCTGCTGACAGCAAATGAATCCTTCCATTATGGTGGAAAAGCATGACCTAGTATAAGTAATTTGAATAACAACTAAACAAAAAGCTGTAATGGTAACACTATTTGAAAGCAGTTAATTTGGCTGTTGAAGAATAAGAATCCAACAGATAAGAGTGTATTAGAAGTGTCACATTCTTGCCTTTCTCGCTAAACTTTCCAGCAGATCTTCCCACCAAGTATGAAAATTACACAACAATACATTTGTGGGTTTTGCAACTCTTCTTTAGAGCAGCTATGGGAAACCAAGAAAGTTCAAAGATATTTCTTTACTAAGGGCTACACAACTCACTATGCAAAGATCAAGCCTGTATAAGTTCTGGTCAAACTACTTTAAAAAGAAATCCAAAGTCACATTTGTGCTACCTTTAAATGTGAGGATGGGATTGAAACTTAAGAATCTGGTAAAAAGGGAGACATATTTGAAGTGTTTGAAAAAGGTTAAAATAGTATCTTATTCTGAAGATATGAAGACAGACGCATACACACATACACACACAAACACATACAGAGCCCTCACCAAACCTGTACAAAATAACAAAACTCACTATCCTTCTTACAATACTACCTTAAAAAAAAAAAGGGAACTAGACTTTTGTGACTTGCCCTTCCTTGGGCAGTATTTTAATGGTCCGAAAGACCAACCTTCATTGACAGTATTTCATCCAGAGAAACCAAAATCATCACGTGTTTTTTTCCATTTAAACCAGTTATGCAAATTCAGTATATAAATGGGCTCAGATCAACAACAGTTGAAACTAAAGAGATGAGAAAGCTACTCAATGAGTGTTAATGCTTTTTAAAGCCAATAGGTAGCACCAAAATAAACTAAGTGCTTTCTAAACCTGCAGTGAGGGCCTCTTCACATTCGAGGATTTCAATCTATGAAACAGCAAATGTTTAGGCTACAGAGAAATACTATAAACTATATAGCAACTTAAGTACTGCTGTTTGTCAGATTCACAATAAAATGGAAAGAGCGTCTCAAAACAATTTGAACACCAATAAATACAAGGTAGAGAGAGAAGAATAAGGTTTCTAATGGCTCTTACCACATTTCTGGGAAAATAGGTTACATAAAAGATTTCCCAGTCTTAGCATGTCAAACAAATGATAACTGGATAGGCAAGTAAATTGCTTATTATCTGGTAAGGGCTCTGACCAAAAAAATATGTTAAGTGTGGAGAAGAAGAGGGAGGGAGAGGTAGAGACCTGCTTGAAAAGCAAGTGCTTATCATCCCTGGATGGATCAGAATATGCATCTCTCATGCCATCTGTTTAATTAGTGATCCGGCCTTTTAAAGCTATTGCAGTAAAACAGACTCTGAAGAACTTACCAGAATTTCTGTAGATCTGGCGTACTAGATGTTTACAAACACTTACACTTATACAGACAGGTTAATTCCTTTCCCCGAGAATGTACATTTCAAGATGAGACAGCTCAGAGGCTGAGAACGTGAACTTTAACTACCTTATAACTTCTCTGACAACTTGCAAAGTCATGTTAGGTTTCTCACAGCATCTCCTAGACCAGAGAATTTCTGAAAATGTATGTGATGTGAAATATATCTATCAAAAGCAAAACAACTAAAGAGCAAGGGGAAGTTCAGGAGTCTAACAGCACTGAACTACTGACTTGCTCTTTATAAAAGGTAATGAGTTGGACTGAATGTGCGTTGCAATAACATTACCTTGTCATGAAACATAAGTAGATTACTTAGTTTGTCTCTAATTTGTACTGTTCTGTATATTGTAATTATATTCTTGCGACACTAGAAGTTTAGGTTCAAAGTTAATCTTTGACAAAAGAATACCACAGATTCTTATTTGTAGTCCTCAGAAGGCTACTTTGGAAAATTCATTGACTACTGTTGGAAGAAACTGAGGAAAGAACCTGCGTATGAACTCAGCAGTTCTTAACCACTGTGAGGCAGTGACCCCTTCATCACATTCAGTCAAAAGTAAGGACTGAGTGCACTGACTACATATACATTTGACTGCATTATCACAATAATAATGATGCTTTTACAACATCCATTCATTATACATAGAATCATAGAACAGCCCAGGTTGGAAGGGACCTCAAAAGATCATCTGCTCCAAACTTTCATGGAAAAGGGGGCCTATATGACATTATTTAGCATCTTGTCCAGTTGTGTCTTGAAAACCTCCAATCATGGGGACTCTACCACTTTCATGGGAAGGTTGCTCCAGTGAACAGTTGTTCTCACTGTGAAAAATTTTTCTTTTAATCAAATAGAAACCTCTCCCAGTACAACTTGCACCTGTTGCCCCTTATCCTCTCCATGTGGGTCCTTGTGAAGAAAGCACCTCTGTCCTCTTAAATATTGGAAAAATGTGATGAGGTCCCCTCCTAAGCCTTCTCTTTTCCTGGGTGAAAACACTGAACTCCTTCAGTCCTTCCTCACAGAACAGGTTCTCCAGCACTCTGATCATCTGGGAACTCTCTGTTGTCATCTACAGACTGCTGCAACTTGAAGCAAGTACATCTTCAAGATGAGCAAATCTTCAGGCCTTATTAAAGACTAACCCAAGACATTAACAAATTGTGTAAATTATTTGTGAGCACAGTGAACTTGCATCCACAGAAGTAACAACAAATTCTTTATTGTAATTAAAGTATATCCATGGATACTCAGGGAATACAGATACTGTGATTCGTGTAAGTGCAACAACCATTATTTGTAAATCCCAATGCTGACAAGGACTAACTTGTTTATCTCCTTACCCTTCACCTGAGGTGAAGGGTGGTATGTCAGAGCATGTGCGCCTCTGATAAAAGTGTAATTTTTTGGTAAAAAGTGAGAAATCTTCTAGAATTAAGTTGGAAGACAGGAATGGATGTTCTGAATAATCAGAAAGAATCACATGAAAACACCACCAATGAACTACAGAAAAATTGTGCGTGAAGTAATAACTAAATGTTCAAAAGGATAAGTAGTCACTGGCAAGAGAAGAATGTGGTTTTACAGTGACTGACAAGTACAATTTATAAGATCAGTAATGCAGTGCAGTGTTAAAACAGAAATATCTTGCAGGAACATATAAGTGTATTGGCAAGTTTAATAATGGAAGTCCATACTCTGCACTAACTGCAGTGAATTAAAATACACTGGAAGGACTTTGTTTTCTGAATTAAGCATTCTCTTCTTGAAGACCTAATACCTTCTTTTCTCTACAGCTTTCAGCCTTCCACAAATTTTTCATTGCATTTTGTTAAAATTTCTAAATACAGAATCCCAACCACAAATCAGTTCTGTTGCCTCCTCCTCTTCAAAGGACTCTTGGCCTGTTTCTCCGCTGGTGGTACTACTGCCTCCTTCACTGAAGCACTGTGGGGTACATTTGTGTGAATGACCAAGATAACTGGGAAACCTACCATTAATTGCTGCAATTCCTTCCTTTCTGACATGAGGGCTGACAAAATGAAGGAATGGAAGGAACTTCTTGGCAAATCTGCCTCTCAACCTTTTATGTTCTCAGGAGCAAAAGCTTCAAGCTGTACTGGCTGCAGAAGCCCTTGGTACAGACAAAATGGCATGCCATAAAGAAGCTGGGAGAATGATTAACATCTTTAGTGAAGAAGACCTAGTCCACAGTTATTAAGGATGCATTAGTTTTGTATTACTCAGACTGGTGTCAATGTTGGCCAAGATGATGGATTAGAAAACTCTCAGTGACCAAAGCAAGAGCTCCTGTCACAACAGAATTATTTCATCTTCAGAATAAAATCTACCTGGTCAGAGCTAAACCAAGACCTCATATTTGACATCAAACATGTTGTTAATGGACATGCTGTCTTCAGTGTCTGGGGGTAAAGGGGAAAAAAGCTAGACTAAAAATTCTGCAGGAATTTACTGAAATGGCTATAGTATGACTGAGCAAGAACATTTTAATGGAGTGAAACTCACTAAGGGCCTTTTTCTTTCTGCTCTTATTCAAAACCACATAAAATCATTAAGTGATGACATACCATTTACTCTATGCCAGCACAAACAACAACTTCATGTTAGGAGAAGAAAACACCATCTGTTATCTTTTCTCTTCAAGTTGTATGATAAAGAACTGACTAAAACATTGTGGGGCATAATTTCAAAAGGAACTTTACCAGGGTCTATGAATAACCAATGCCATAGACCTAACACCCTTGTTTCTGGAGAGAGACTCTGAGCAGCTCCTGGCTGAAGAGAATTAATCAACAAGCAAATTCTGCCTTCTCTAAACTAGCAATTAAAGGTCTATCAAGATCTAATACTCACAAATTGATCTCCACGTTGGCCTGGTTTCACCTAAGGTACAAATGTTAAGACACTTGGAACAAGCGACAATGTATGCGATATATTTATCTAGCAGACATAATCTTTAAATCAACCCTGAATCCATTTTCCAGAAGATACAAGCTTTAGTCCATGCAGAAGTACTGGCATATTTTATATAGGTCAGACTGAAAGGACACATGAGTACTGCAAAAGGCTAAGAGAAAAAACATTGTAAAAAGTGTATAATTACTTCTGCATAAGAATAATTATGTGAAGACTCTTAGATGAAAATACCTAAGTAAGGACTCTTTGGTGTGGGAAAAAGAGACAACTAAATGAGGTACGTAACAAAAATATTTAATAAAAGGTATATAAAA
>NW_010169397.1:0-1212 GCF_000695765.1 Mesitornis unicolor
TATATATATATAGTATATAGTGTGTGTATATATATATAGCATGTGTGTTTATACACATATATAAAGCAGTATAGTCTATAAAAAAAATATATGTATATATATATAAAGCAATATACAAAAGCAATATACAACTGGGATTCCTATTTGCGATTTATAAGAAAGTTTCTGGGGGGAAGCTGAAGTCGTTTCTAAGCAGCATCAGGGTTGGCCAGAAAACAGTTTTGCACTTTAGATTTTTTACAGTTTCAAATCCGTGAAGTAAGTAAGAAATTCAAAACATACTCTATATGCAGCACATAGATGTGTGGGGGTACGTGTCTATACATTTTTTTAATGACTCAGGGTTTATTTTAGAGGCTAAGCAGTGAAAAATCCCTGTCTGGAGTTAATTGCTGGGTCTTACAGCTGTCTGCGCCGTGATGTGCGTGCAGCCCACGATCTTGGCCCCGGCCAGTGGCTTCTCTCCCTGCGCTCTCTTCCTCAAAGCCATCAGCGCCGGCATTTCTGAAAGGCAAAATTCATTAAAAACAAGTCCGTGGATGCGATGGAAAGAGGGACGTGTGCATGGAGAACAGCTGGCATCACTTTTTGCCCTGCTAAAACCAAGTTGTCTCATTTATTTGATGGATTTCACCTTTTCCACTGAACTTAACGCAACTCATTTGACTGTACCGTAGTAATTCAGTGGTTGGTTGGTTGGAGCTATGTGGGATAACTCCTACCCATCCCCAAAAATCCCATTAAAGTCTTCCCATCTCCAACAGGAACGGCGTCAAGAAATCACCAATACACTGAACCTCATGAGAAGAGGATTTTGGGGGAGGAAGAACCCCAAAAGGGAGCCTAGGACAACGTGGAGCTTGAGTTACGCCCCCCCTCATTTACCTTGTTCGGCGATTTCAATCTCTCGGCGCCCAAATTCTGCCTGCTTGATGTTTTTCACGCAGAAGTCACTGCTGCCTTTGGAGTTCTTCTGCTGCTTGTCGCGGGGGGAGGTCTCATCGTCGGAGCTGTCTGTGTAGGAGGCAGCTGGAGGGAGAGAAGGAGGTCAGAAATGGGGTAAAACACTCCCTAAAAGCAAAGCACCTGCAGCAGGAGGATGCAGATGACCTGAGCATGGCCATGGATGTGCTTCAACTCCTTCGGTCCTTGACTGGGATCTCCCCTTCTCCTTACAGTGACTGTTTCTCCACAGTCAGGTTTTACCTGCAA
>NW_010169397.1:1335-2589 GCF_000695765.1 Mesitornis unicolor
ACCTCCTGACTCTTTACCTGCAAGGATCTCCTGATTCTTTCACCTGCAAGGACCTCCTGACTCTTTTACCTGAAAGGATCTCCTGATTCTTTTACCTGGAAGGATCTCCTGATTCTTTTACCTAAAAGGACCTCCTGACTCTTTTACCTGCAAGAACCTCCTGACTCTTTTACCTGCAAGGACCTCCTGACTCTTTACCTGCAAGGACCTCCTGGCTCTCATCTACCTCTACCCCATCACAAACCTGGGCTCATCTCCTCATGCTTTGCAGCATCTCCATGGCCTTCTCCCCTCTCTCTTCCCAAATCTCAAACCTTTACAGCTCCAAGACAGCCAACAAAACTGTCCATTAATACTGAGTGCTTCCAAAACATCAAGAGGTGTGATTTTAGACAGCATAGACACAAGCCCCTGTTTTCACAGAATCACAGAATCACAGAACGGTAGGGATTGGAAGGGACCTCAAAAGCTCATCCAGTCCAATCCCCCTGCCGGAGCAGGAACACCCAGATGAGGTTACACAGGAAGGCGTCCAGGCGGGTTTTGAATGTCTGCAGAGAAGGAGACTCCACAACCTCTCTGGGCAGCCTGGGCCAGTGCTCTGTCACCCTCACTGAGAAGAAGTTTCTTCTCCAATTTCAGTGGAACCTCCTGTGTTCCAGCTTGTGCCCATTACCTCTTGTCCTATCATTGTTTGTCACCGAGAAGAGCCTGGCTCCATCCTCGTGACACTCACCTTTCTATATTTATAAACATGAATGAGGTCTCCCCTCAGTCTCCTCTTCTGCAAACTAAAGAGCCCCAGCTCCCTCAGCCGCTCCTCAGAAGGGAGATGCTCCACTCCCTTGATCATCTCTGTAGCCCTGCGCTGGACTCTCTCCAGCAGTTCCCTGTCCTTCTTGAACTGAGGGCCCAGAACTAGACACAATATTCCAGATGCGGTCTCACCAGGGCGCAGCTGTGGAGTAGAACCTCTCTGCCCTACAACCACCCCCCTCCTGATACACCCCAGGATGGTGTTTTCTTTCAAACAATGGCACGGTGGAGGCTGCTGGTTAATGATTATTAATTCAGACATGGTGGTGTTCCCAGCCCTTGGATTTGCTCAATTCCTCAATAAGGGCAATGGCCACAAGTTGCTCACTTGAGGTGGTGGAAAGATGCCTCTTCATTGGGAGCATAAGGTGACACTGGCACGGGTTGCCAGCAGAGGTGGTGGATCTCCATAGAACCACAGAATGGTTTGGGTTGGAA
>NW_010169398.1:0-252 GCF_000695765.1 Mesitornis unicolor
TTTCCCTTTCTGCTGTGCTGTCGCCAGCCTTACTGAGTATTTTTAGCCATCGGCGCTGATCAGCATTCAGGGGAGCAAGTGAGGGAGAGAAGGCCGTTTTCCAAGCTGTTTTCCCTTCTCAAAAGGGCCAGTTCACAGGGGAGATGTGTGTGGGACATGATCTGGTGTTTAGCTTTCTCCAGGCATGTGACCCTGCTCCCTCTGTTCTGTCAGGGCAGGCCCTGTTGGCACCTCCCTGGGCAGCATCAGTGC
>NW_010169398.1:301-4165 GCF_000695765.1 Mesitornis unicolor
CCAGGAGCTGCTCCTCCTTGAGAGATGTTTCTGCATGGGGCAGTGGCCCTCTGAGGGCCCTTGGTGGGAGTCCAGCCCTCCCCAGTGGCACCATTCATGTTATCCTGCCCCTTGGAGCCACACAGGCAAGGGAATTTTGCCCCCTCCCGCCTGTTCAGAAAGGGCCCATGGAGTACTTTGGCTGTGTGAGGCAACACGGCAATTCTGGTAGCCCCAAGGTTGGCTGACCTGCGGCTACCTGATCCCCTTGCTGGGTCATGCTGTGGGGATAGGACCAGCCTTCTTGACTCCCTCCAGGAGGGGCTGGCTGGGCATGCCACCCACACTCATCATCAGCTCTTCTTCTTCCCCAGGCTGTCCGTGGCTCCTGAGGATTGGGGTGTGCTGATCTGTGGCCCTCTGAAGATCTGTGGGATTTGGGACTTTGGCTCTGCTTGTGCTAAGTGCCTGGATGGCTAGGGAAAATGTCTTTAAAAGAACTCGCCCTATGTCCTCATGATTCCTGAAAAGTAATGCACAGAAGGCGCATAGCGTTTTACAAAATAGAGCACCCATTTCCTGAGGTCTCTGTTGAATTCTGAACGTCGCCTTGTAAAGCACATGTAAACCGAATCCAGGTGCCAATCCAGAGGGCCCCAGGAGACACACTGCATGTGTGGGTTGTGGAGGAAAAGGAGCTGCAGCTAGTGGGAAGCAAGCACTTAATGAACTAATTATATGTAGAATGGGCAAAGTGCCTTACTCCCTGGCACACAACATGAACTTACTTACATATGAGGGAAATGCATGATTTGTGTAATTTCATTGTTACTGTCAAGAGCTTAATGGAGTTGAAAAATTAATTAACTATTTATTATGAATAGTGAGAACATTCACATTATGCTAAATAAATACAAAATTAAGAAGGGATCTCAGCCTTTATGCTTCAAATTATTAATCAGCCTTTAACTGGCAATGGTTAGGGTAGGAGAAGCAAACCTTCCACAGGGGGCAGATTTTTCCCTTATTGTACAAAAGGTTTCTTGATGTTTCTTTCCCACTTCCTGTTTTGACAGCTGCCAGAAGTGGGCAGCAAGGCTTCTCCAGCATGATCCTTCACATATTCCTACAGCTGTCTCAGATGTTTAGTCTTCTTCACCTTGAATATCATCTTCTAAGGAAAGGACCTTTACTTCTTTGTGTCTGTGACAGTAGGCTGACCTTGGATAGCACCCCTATAAGCTGTGTATTGTGAGAGGCCAAGTCGATGCACAAGTTTAATAATGTAATTAGTAATTCTACTACACCTTTTTATTCCTCTTGTGAGGCAACTTGCTGCTGTTACCTCTTCCAAATTTTAACCTGTTTCTCCCCAGAATGACTCTCTGGCTTCCAAGCACCATGTTGAATATGCAAGGCTAGAAGCTTCACTACCAACATGCTTCCCCATGTGTTACTTATTATTCACAAGCCCTCCTATGTGTCAGTGTCACTGAGTTAGCACAGTTTTTCATATGGTTGCATACAGCTTTGCACTGTGGCACATTTTCAGTAAAAGGATACTTTATAAACACACACACATACATACACACAGAGTAAAGTCATTAGCATAACCTGCAACTGTCTTTGGATAAATTATCTGAAAACACAGTAACAATGTTGTTATGTTAATGATAACAGACAGAAGACTATAAAATATCATATCTATATTTTACATTGAATAGTTTGTTGAATTTGAATTACTGTAAAAATATGACTTACGTTCCAGTCTAAATAAAGGTCACTGGAGAGTTCTCGGGATCCCAAAGGATACTGCTGATGACCTCAATCCTAGCTGGTAGCACCTTCAGATCAAGGTTAGGATGCCCATCTGCATGTTTATAGCCAGTATATGTGTGTCTGATTGGTCAGCCAGGTCTGCCTGCTGAGAAAAGAGTATCTGTGTGCAGCAAAAGATGACAGAACTGCAATCCATTTGGCCACATTCGTCCATCACCTGAACTAGTCACTATGGGTGAGATGGTCTGTCAACCCTAGTTAACAGCAGGCTTGCTTTCCTCAGTGTGCACAGAGCTGGGTGTTTGCAGTGAGGTGCAGATCAGCCTCTTGTTGTTGTGACTCAGCGGCTCAAAGGCAGACAGAGCTATTAATTATTTGCTCTCCAGGCTGGAAGCTAAACTGTGTGTTTGTTTAATAGATGGAGATCTTCCACTTATGCCACCAAAGTGCAAAGCATTGCATTATTTTATTATCTGCCTCTCCTCCCACATTATATTTATGGTAAGATATATGTGTTGTTATTTCAATGCCAGTTTGATAAATGTGTGTCATAGCTTTGACTATCCAGTCATGATGGCTGTGTAACCTCCCATATCTTATTCTGTTGCCTAATACTTCATTTTTTTCCTGTTTCTGGGTGGGAAATTATGGACTATAAGATAGTTTTACACAAATTGCTTTACACACGGTTATTAAGAATAGATTAGAAATTAGAAATTTAAAACTCTGAAGATGGAACCTACTGTGTTTCTTTCTAGTCTTTCTTCTCTTCGATTTGCAAGGTCCACCAGGATGTTTCTGTCTGTTGAGGCCTGCTGTTCTCCTACTTTCACAGCATTTTACGTGGAAGACTTGTCTCTTCAGGGACTGTATGGAAAAATAGTTTAAGGGAACAAGTGTTGGGAAAAGTGCTACATCAAGCTACAAGTTAGGAGCAAACTGTGGCTGAAGACTGATGAAAACCCAGTGTCTAGAGATGCTACTTCAAGGGGTGACATTTAAAAAAGGAAGCAGAGAGGTTGGGAAGAAAATATAGGGAGTTAAGATAGAGAAAGCAAACCCTATGCTAGAAGCTGGAGGTGTGTAGTTGTCCTGGCAGCTATTAGCTCAAGGAATTTTGGGCTAAGGGAAGAAGGGCTTAGGAAACGGGATATTGACACAACAAGGTAATTTTCACCGTAAGATCATTTAGGTTGGAAAGGAGCTTGGGAGATGTCTACTCTGACTTGCTCTAAGCAGGGACATCTCTGGGGACAGACAGCATCTCTGGGGTTGTTTGGAGCTTTGTTCAGTCCATGTATCCTGTACCAACAGCATTTGCCAGTGTTTGGTTAATCTGTACACTTCAACCAGTTTCTCAGAGCTTGTTTGTTTCTTGGCTCAGTTCTCTTGTCCTGGCTTCAGGTGGCACTGAGGCATCTGAGAAAACCTGTTTAGGGTCCTGCTAAGAGACTTTATTAGTATTTTAGTTTAAATCCTCCAGAATATGAATGAAAAATACTGGTTTCTCTGTGCAGTGGGATTTAATCTTTTCAGTAATTATGGGAGGAACATTCTTTGTTTACAGAACTATAGAATAGGGTACAAGGTATTCAGGGAAGAGGTCAGATGTTTGCTGTGGCATTTGTAGAATGCCATTTTTTATATTATTTGAAAAATTACTTAAACAAGAACATCTTACCTTTGCTTATTTCAGAGAATTGTTCAATTATGACCAGTTTGTAGAAAATGTACCTTATGCTTTCCTAACTGCTGTCCTAATGGTGGGACCTGGATGTTTTTTTATTGTGTAGGTTCTAGGAAACCGCTAAGTTAATGATAAAAGATTGCTGAACACTTTGCCATCCAAAAGGACTCTCAAAAACCTTCCCTTTGGGCTCTCAGATTATTTTGAAATGTGTTTCAGTTTAGTCTGCATTATGCTCTAATTCAGTGCTCTGCAAAGGCTTAAGGCAAATGTATCTCTTAGCTTCTAGTGGGGCCTTCGTCATAGGACCTGAGCAGTGCTCATATGCCTGTGCTTTGCCTTCTGCTGAATGATGAACATGTTGCAGAAAGATACCAAGAGCTTTGAGAGGTCAGCAGGCTCTGTTCCAGGGGCAGGGG
>NW_010169399.1:0-1238 GCF_000695765.1 Mesitornis unicolor
TCTACAACTGCTTCTCACTGGCACCCAGCCATTCCCTGAGCCAGTTTCCTCTTCAAGTCAGCTACTGGTCTACCCCTGTAGCATAAGGGTTTATACACCTTTCAAGGTTTATTGCTTTTATTTGCCATTAAAATTCAAGCTACTCTTGCTACTCTCGAATAATTTCGTGACTTCCAGTAAACTCTGCCTTATTGATCCCTTGAGGGAGTTGAGGTCCACGGGAGAACTGCGGATGTGATGGGATGCTCCTCCAAAAACTGAAAGGTTGTGAGATGTGGGATGCTGAGACTGGATGATGGGATATGGGGCATTGAGACTGGATGGCAGAAAACTCCAGCTAAAGAGAAAGCTGGGCCAAGATAAAGAAATTTCGAGTGTATCGGTTTCGGAACAGGCTCGTGGCTGACAGAAAGCCAGCTTGTTGCATGTATTTGCCTGTTTTAAATAATTTACTGCTGGAGTAATGTGAGCTGGATTAAAGGACAAGAGAGGCGCTAGAGAAAGGGATTGGAAATGCAGGCGAGAAGCGACTCGTGAAAAAGACCAGCAGAAAGAAGACGTGTTTCTTGGAGGAAGATGGGTAATTTCCCAGGAGGGAAATAGTGAGAACCGGGCACAAAGGTCTGGAAATGAGCAGCAGGAACCTATCTCAATATTAAGCGAAAAAAATTACCCAAAGTTGTACAAAGAGGTTGTGAAAACGGTCTCTGAAGCCAGGTTTGGTGATTGAGCTGAGGAAAAGGTGGAGGTGTGGAGCACATCACCCTCGCAGACAGGGCAGGGAGGGTCTCAAGGAGGAGCGAGGCTCGGTTGGGTCCATTCCAGCACCCTCCTGTCTGTGAGTACCCCAAGGGGTACAGCAGAGGCTGAAATCTCTGCTGGGGCTCCAGAGGTGCTGGGGCTCCAGAGGTGCTGGAGCAGAGCAGAAGGCAGGCGAGGCAGTCTGCTGGGACTCTGCTATGGGACCAGGATAAGGAGACTCTGCATGGGAGCCCCTGGTCTGTCCAAAATCCCCAGGGATGGACTGATGAGGCAGAAATTGCCACTGCCCTGCCCTGAGGTTTGAAGAGAAGGTTTTGCACAGACACTTCTGCAAAGGGCAGGGGGGATGGAGAGGTCGGAAGACGTTTCGCTCTGCTCTCGTCTGCACAGAGGCTGGTTGGCTATTTCAGCCCGGATTTACTCCCCTTTAGATTTAACCTCCAACTCCTATTAAACGGGCAGATCAGTCTAGGGAA
>NW_010169399.1:1269-7180 GCF_000695765.1 Mesitornis unicolor
TTATTTGGTTATTATTATTTTTTCCAGGGAGGAATACCATCTGGTTGGCATGACAACGGTGCTGTGGGCCACCATAAACACTGGATCATTAGCACCAATGCATTGGGCTATTACAGAGGCCTGGCCATCAGCGCGGCTAAGGTGTGTGGGTTTATGGTGCAATCCCATTCGTGTCGCAGCATGGGAATTATCACAGCAGTCACAGTGGTGAGCACTACGGCTGCTGCTGAGGTCCAGCCTCACGCAGGTCTAACGGCATTGGCATAAGGCGTTTTCCTTTGAAAGAAGCCAGGCACAGAGCATAGGCTTGTCTTAAGTCACCTACGGCGTGGGAGCTTGTTCATATCTAATGCAGCTCTTGGGCTAGACCACAAACACGGTCATACATGGTCAGCATCCCTCTGTGTTATACAGTATCATGAGAAAATGCACGTGCATGTAAGGCAGCGGTGTATTTTCTGCCACAAACAGACAGTTGCTATTACTACAGATATGTGGGGTACTCAGCACGGCTCTGAATTAGATCCACAACGTGTATGTTCTTGGGAAAGAGCAACTTGTCTCCATTTTTACTGTAAAGCCCCATTTTGGCTTATATGTCTGTAGCAGATATTAATAACAATCATGCTGCACTTGGCTGCTGCAAACTCTGACTGATGAGAGCAGCCCTAACTCACACAAGTTTCCAATTGATTTTATCTCATGTTAGGCTCTAACTAATCACACCAGAGAGCTGCCTTAAAAGCTCACTAGATCTGTCCTGCTCGGGTTTGCTCGCCTGGCTGAAAGGAAATGGGAGGGTTGTTTCCAGTTTTCCACTGCATTGGGGTTCCCCACTGAACTGGGCAGCCTTGGATGGGTGCAGCCCTGTGTCCCTCCAGGCTTTTCCCCTGCTGTGCAGCCCGTCTGGGGCCCAAAAGCAAGCCCAGCATGCTGCCCAAGGTGCACATATCAAGAAACAAATAAGAAGAGCGAAGTGTGGCTCACCCCATGCACTTTCTGTGGACCCAAAGCAGGAGCCACCACTCCGAGCTGCACTCGGACGTGGCTCCAGTTTCCTCTGACTTCTGAGGCACAGTTCAATAGCTTTGCCTTAGTTTTACCTGATCCCATTAATGACAAAAATGACAAACACATATGCTTTACCTTTATAGCTATTTCACGCTTTGCCATGATCCCAGGCAAGTTACCTATGCTGTCAGGGTGATGGATGGTGCACAGAAGGGGGCTTGGACAGGTGTAGCTCTTGTCACAGGGAAATATTTTTCCACACCATTAGCCTGTGGAACTCACAGCAACAGGATATTGCTCAGAGAGGGAGTCGAAATGCCCTGGAAAAAGAGTGGATACTTGTACAGAAAACAAGTGTCCAGTTCTGCAACAGCAAATGTTAGAAATAATTGATAGCAAAGGACATTGCATTCTGCACACGCTTGAATCGCACAACTTTGGTTACCAGAGATTGGGAGAGAACATTTCTGTCTCGGGAGCAGCGTGCCAGAAGTGCCTCATTTAGAGCAGTTAAGGTTGGAAAGGACCTTTAAGATGATGGGGTCCAATTTAGGGCTCTGGACATCTCATCCTAAGCATCTGAGTGGGGCCTTAGCTTTGGAAATGAAAATAAGGCTGATGTTCACCTGAGACAGTTGATGTAGTTACTTGCCAGACAAGTCACCCAGGCTGCAACCTCTTTTTTTGGAGAAGGAATTTTCCAAGGGGAAGGTCCTGTAGGAAACAACACCACAGGACAGTGGTTTATAAAGAACACCCAGTTAATTTTCATTTGCAAAATCCTGGGCATGGCCTCCACTCTGCTGTAGAGATTTGGTGATGGGGAAGATTAAAAAGCATAGTGGCACCTTGCAGCACATCTTGAGCAGCAGAAGCAGGAGGTTCTCCTTGCTCTCCTGTGTTACTCAGCAGGCTTTGGAGGAGCTCTAGGTGGTGGTGATGATGGAAAAGGGACACACTGATCTGTCAGCCATAGTATATTTTTATGGGCTGAAGGAAATTTTCTCACTACGATGCGCCAAGAAGTCATTTAAAGGGCTGTTTTCCCATTTTAGGAGGACTCCTAACTGAGAGTCTGCCAGCTCTAAATTTCAAACTTCTGGCAGACAGTAAGAGTTCAACCCTGCCTCTGCCAAATTCAGAGAGGGGACTGGCAGAGGGCGGTTACAGATGGCTCAGAACACCAAGAGTTCCCATATGAGCTCCCCTGAGCTATGGGACAATCCTTACACTAAACACTTAGAGTAGAGCCCAGATGAGCTGCTAAGACTGGAATAATGCTCCCAAACCCACAGGTCAATCTTCATCTCAGATGTCCTTGCTACCACAGCACCACAGAGCGAGATGTGGCTGACTGCAGAGGCTTCAAGCTCCTGTCCTCCTGGATTGTGGCCACCAGTTTAGCGATGCTTAAACCACAGCTTGGATAAAAGTAGGGGATAAAAACAGCAGCGACTCTGGCAATACCTCCCAGCATCTTCTGGCAGGAGGGGACGAGTGGTCCCCGTCCCGGCCAGAGGGCAGGGTGCTGGTGGTGGTGCTGGTGGTGGTGGCACTCCGGTGAGACGCGCTGGCTGTAGCCAGCAGAGGGCATGGAGATTACACACGCCAACCAGCCACACCTCGCTGGGAGCGCTGGCCGCCTTCAAGCTTAACCGGGCTAAAAAGTTTATTATTAATTAATTAATTAATTAACCTAACCGGTTTCCCCTTCTCCACTCACACTGCAGATGGAAAGATGCAGGGGATGGCCTGGGTCTAGCAGAGGTGGCGGTGGCAGTGACTGTGGGATGCGGTCCCATCCCTGCAGGATGTGGTCCCATCTCTGCGGGGTTTCCACCCTCTTTTGGGGTGTCACTTTTCAGGGGACCCCCAGTGTCACAGCAGGGCAGCTCCCAACAAATGCAGTGTATAAATAATGTTTGGTAATGTGTAGGATGGCAGCTAGAGGACAGAGTGACGAGTGAGGGGTCTCTTGTTATGGGAATTGTGTGTTGGTGGTGTAAGAATCCCGCAGGCTTCCAGTTGAGGCACTGTTTGTGGTGGAAATGACACATACCCCTGACTTTATGTGTTATTGGTAATCCTATTGAAATCTGTATGCATAAAGTTAAGTGTGTGTAATCAACTCTGTAGGTTCAGGATTGTATATATTAATTTAATTTAGACTTCAGTATTTAGAACAGCATCTGCAATGAGAAGGCAATGAGCGTTGCGATAGCCCATAACAATCTCAAATTTTGTTTTTAATATTAATTGCAAAAATAAATAAATAAATAAATTGAGGTGTCCTTTACCACTCTCAGAGATGAGCAATACAGACAAAGTTAAATCAGATGCTCGAAGTTATTTTAGGGTCCAAATTATCAGCGTAGAACATATTTTAGTGGAAATTTTTCCTATGGGCCTCTGTGCATATCACAGCTCCAGAGTGGTGCAGGAATCCATGTTTATGGATCCATTTCCAGGATCAAAACCCTCATTAGTAATACAGATTAATGGTAATTACAAACATAAATAACTTGAGTGTATCTTCTCATTTTCCTCCGAAGACATTGCTCACAGAAGCTCGCTAAATGCCAGGCTTGCTCCCTGAATCCAAACTGTATTAAGTTCTTGTGTAACGGTGCGGTAACATAAAGTTAAATAAAGCTGCATAATTTTTTTTCAAGCCTCAAAACACGGAGCTTGATTCTCAGCTCGCATAAATTGGACACTGGAAAAGGATTCAGATCCTTTTTTTCCATACTAAGGAACTGAAAAAGCGAAAAAAAAAAAAGGAATAAATTGCTTCTTGGCTAAGAACAAAAGAAAGAAGTTTAAATCCGAGGGATCATTTTTCACAATGTTGTAAGAGCTGAAAATACGGCTTTATAATAAAAGCCCTTTTTAAACCAGAATCCTGTAATTGCGCCTGTGAAGCTGTAGCACAAGCTGGGCTGTGACTGTTCGCAGGGTGAATGTTTTCCCCACGATGCCTGGGAGATACGGCTTGGTTTTTAATGTGGCTTCCTGGGGTGTGTCAAAACTCGGATGTGATTGAAAATCTGGCTCGTCTATGCAAACCTGCAGAATATTTACCCAAGTCCTCAACTGGTTGGTCCTGCTGGTGTGGAAGATGCTGCAGGATGAGTCCCATGGACATGTGCGTGTTGCCAATTAATTCCACGTGCCCACACAAATGGGCAGGACTCGTGCGTTGGGGCGCGTCTCTACGCACGGCCATGGGGCAGCGGTGTCCAAAGAGGTGTTGGAAATGAGCAACCCCTAAAAGTCTTAACTTGGGTTAATCAAGGAACAACTGCAAGATGCTGTTCATGAGCAGAATATATGCACAGCAGTGGTTGCTTGCAATTGTGAGAGATTTTCACCTGGAACATTGAACCACCGGTTTTTACATGAGTCAGAAAAGGAGCTCCAGCATCTGAGATTGCATTTGCCATCACGGCTGACCCGGGGAAGGAGGCAGCGCTCGCTGCCCGCCCTGCCAGGCTCCTCTCTCATGTGCAGGGTGTGCACGAAAGCAGTGTTGGAGCAGATGCCTGGAAAGGGAAGCACGCTCGTTGTGTTGCACATCGTCAGCCGCCGTACGCTGGGCTGAGCTGCAGGTCAGAGCAGGGAGCTGAGCTGCTGATGGCTGTGTAAAGAAAGTGCATGGAGCTCCTTCACCCAGCTGCTTTCCTGAGGTGGGGAGCTTGAAATGCCACGTTGTTTTATTATGAAATTTAAGTGTGAAAATACGCAAGCCTTTTTTGTTCTTTTCTCTCTCTATGTTTACTATCGTTTCCCAAGATTTCACCCTTCACAAGCCATGCAAGTGCTCTGACTGTGTAAGACCTGTCTCTGAAGTGCTGTAGAAAGGATGAGCGAGCTTCAGCCCAGCGGTGAAGCAAACCATTATGGTCTGCACAATGCACCCGGGTAAGGCCTGGGGTCATGCTTCTTACTGTGCCTGTGGGCACTTTTATACGGGTTGGTGCATTCAGCATCCCATGGAGCATCGGGCAAATCCAGCCTCTGTACTCTAGTGATGAGTCACTGCTTACACGAAAGTTGCTGGATGACAGAAGCACGTAATCCCGCTTACTCTCACACACCCATAGGATATAGTCCAAGTAGATGATGATGGAGAGGACTTCTTCTTTCAGTATATGTTATACAACACGGTCATATTTCAAGAATGCCAGTGCAGAGTTAGATAAGAGCCAAAAGATGCTGCCCATATTCGGTTTTTAAGAGCAACGTGAATTTATTTACCAGCTGGAAAAAAAAACCCACCCCAAAACAGTTCCCTCCTGGGCTGAGAAGAAGCAACAAGGCAAGTGTTTCATCTAAGCCCCCATCTAAAACTGGCTCTTCCATTTCTCATGACGTGCAGTTTTAGCTCGGGACTATCCTAGGGATGGCAGAGGGGTTGCCTGCGGCCGAGGTGGAGCGTGTGTGCGGGAGGGTCCGCACAGAGCTGCAATGTGCATCCAGGAAACGTTAAAATAGCGATGTGTGCGCCGTGCATGCGTCCTGCTGGTGGAGAAACACTGGGAGTGTGAAGTCCCTCATTTGCTCTGGGTGTCCAAGGCGAATTTGGGGATGTCGTTAGATCCACCCATCCTTGAGCACCCCTGAATGCCAGGACACTCAGCAGGGTGCGTGCGGGAACGCTGGGTGTCTCTAAGCACCCCGAGGGGTACCGGCTGCCCCGGGGCTGGAGGGGTACGGGGCTGCCCCGGGGGACGATGCTGCCACCCGGGGGAACCGTGTAGCGTCCCGCTGCAATTTGGGAACTGCTGCACGGCGGAAGATATGCCGGGTGCCGGGAAGTAACGGCGGGTGGGCGCCGGCGGTGTGGAGGGGCTGGGGGAGAAGCGGCGCCCCGTTTAGGCAACTCCGGGGGCTGTGCCTG
>NW_010169400.1:0-870 GCF_000695765.1 Mesitornis unicolor
TGAAATAGCAATTTCATTCCCTGCCTTCTACTTGATGCATCCTGAATTAGATCCCTCTTTTTAAGTCACTCCAGTGGGCTGGTGGGGCTGGGGTTTCTCATGCAAGGCAGTTACCCTCCCTGAAAGTTACCCACAGGAAGCACCAGCAGCTGACTTGGCAGGACCCAGGTATGATCCTTGCACCCCCTTTCCTGGCAACAAGGGCACGACTGTATATTCTGCCAGAACTGGCCTGCCAGAGCACTTACAGCTCATTTACATGACTGGTCAGTGCAGATTCATTAACCTCACTCATGCTGCTTTCAGCAGCCATGGTGTGGAAGCAGCAACTGAATCCCTCTACAGCACATATACAAATAGGAGCAAACCGGAGGCAAGGGAAGTAGTGGGAACAGTGCAACATGCACACAGACTGCTGATGCAAAGGGCCCTCAGCTACAGCACAGCCAGATGCCTCGCATGACAGCCAGGCCTGCGCGACCCGGGCCACGGGGGTAAGTCAGGGCTGCAGCCTGTCAAGTGTGAAGTCTACCAAATCTTGGTCAACCTGATGAACAAGGAGTCCCATCCAGGGGCTGGGTCACTGCCCAAGAGCCGTCATCACTGGGATCAGTGCAGAGCCAGGTGGTTCAGGAGATGAAAGAAAGAGCAATCCTATGGACAAAAAAGAAGGCAGCTGTCTTAGGCAAACCAGCAGTTAGGGGTCTCTTCAAGCATACTGGGGAGCCACTGTCCTGAAGACCTTGCTGTCAGTGATGTGCAATGCAACTGGCAGCAAATGGGTGACCAGTTACTGTGCTGGGACACAGCTGGGGAGTGAGGACTCAGTCACTCTGGGTTTTGCAACCTGGACTAGCAGAGCTGGGAAAG
>NW_010169400.1:901-20163 GCF_000695765.1 Mesitornis unicolor
AGGTTCAACCTGCTGTCAGGCTGTGGGCTCAGGTAAACATGATCAGAGTTCAAATTCCCTTCACATGAAACCAACAGGAGTCTGGCCACCAGCTGGGGACGGCAGCACAGTGATGCCCCTAACACCTCACAGGGCTGCTTGCCCAGCAGCAGAGCCACAGCTTCAGCAGCCCTTGAGGACACTCTCAGCCACCCCAGCATAGCAGCCTTGGGGAACCATCACCACATCACTGCCAGCCTCAGGCAGAGAAGGGAGCTTTGCCCTGGTATCTACCTTTGCTTTTTGTACATCCTCCCACCCAGTCACATCGTCCGGCTGTATTCAATGCCGCTCTTGGCAGAAATGCCAGACCAGGGCAGAAAACTGCAGAGAAGGCTCTGGGCTTGTCGATATATCCTCTGGGGAATTGAGCAGGGGCTCAGGCTGGCTAGTGTTGATCCAATGTGCTGTAGGTAGTCAGTGGCCATCAGTTAAGGACAGCGAAATTTACACTGTAACTTAAAAAATAACTTAAAATACTCTGTGGACTAGTACGCCCTAAAGAGACCTCATGACACATCAAAAGCTGCTCTGCTCAGTTAGACAGATCTGCTCCTTGTATTAACTGCTTGCTCCTTTCTATCAAAAGCAGGTCTGCTTTGCACCGTAAAAGAAGGCAATCTGGGAACACTGACTCCAACCTGTGTAGGAAATGCCTCCTCAAAGCAGCTGCTAGTTTCCTTTGCTCTCCACAGCAAGTTCCTGTGGGGACAGCAATCCATCCACCTGCCTGGAGAGGTCTGGGCTCACTAGCTGCACCCAGGAATGATAAAGTTTCTTCTCCACGAACCAATAACCTGTAACAAACTCTTAAAGTCCATTTAAGAGCAGTCTGCTGAGATCCAGGCCCAGCCAGGCCAGGTCAGGGTCACAGGGGGATCCTAGACCAAGGGCTTCTCTGCCATGCTGCTGGTCAAATCCTGCACCACACGAGCCAGAGCACGCATAGCACTCTGGCTTACCACCAGTGTTCACAATCACTAGTATCAAACTGGCTGTGACTTGGAATTCAATGTACCATCCTACGCTGCCTTTCTGGACTGTTCCCAGAGGAGTCGGGGTAGCCTGGGCATGAGCGGGTCACTGTCAAACCCCTCTGACATCCCCTGCTTTCTGGCCTCAGATTAAACTCGCATCTGAGTGGGCATCAGTCCCCAGACCTTTGCGAGATTGCTATTTTTAACCCAAAACATGGTTTGGTGTCTGCTTAGTGTGCTCCACTGCTGATCAGACAAAGGTAAAGGATATAAGATTGTCCAGGGTGGATGTCCGCCATTGATGTACAGAACGTAGGTAAAGCCATCTTTGAGGACCCCTCTGATGGAATAATAATAGGGAAGGTAGTGGTGCTGTTTAAAGTCTCTGTTTTCATAGAAGTTTATTGCTGTGTTGTTAGTGGTGAGGACATGCAGGTAGATGGCTTTGCAGTGATCTTGGGCGGTTGTTGATATATGGTCTTTCAAACTTTCAAGCAAGAGCGAGCCTGTTGAAGGAAGGAACAGCAGCATCACAGAGTGCAGCTACCTTCTCAGGGACAGCACAAGGGTTCGTAGGTCCCAGCTGAGATCTCCCATACACGGCATCTAAGCACATGTTTGAAGACCCCAGATCCCATCCAGTTCTCACAGACCCTGGTATTTAACAGGAATTTAACAGGACCACACTACATGGTTTTAATATGAATCTCACCTCACCTATGAGCACAGCTTCACAAAACAGATTTTATAAAGACACAAACTTCTGATTCAGTAACCACAAAGATGAGGCAGACATGTGAATCTACCCATCCCCAGCCATGCAGCTCTCAGCTGTGGGGAAGGTCAGTGAGTCACTGTCAATGGTATCAGTTCCATCACATTTACTTGTTTTAAAGCCATTTAAAACAGTAGTGTCAAAACAGGACTTCACAAGCAGGTTATTGCCTTTGTCTGCTGAACTAAAATTTAAATTTAAGAACTGGCAGGATTTAAAAATCCATTCTAAGGAGGAGAGCCAAGCCATAGTCTCATTCAACCTGGATTTGCTGCAGCCACTAGCCAGCAGGAGAAATAAGAAGGGCACAGAGGATACTCCAGCCCTAAGACACAAGACCTGGAAGTTCATCCAAATCACCTCAACATGGCATGAAGGACCCAGCAGAACCTGCAAGGGAACTTCTTCCATCAGGTGTGGTAACAACAGGCTAAAGAAACAGCTTAGGCAATACAAACACACAGATTTACGCTGCTGTTTCACAATCCCCAGGGCACGTAAGACTTTCAGTAGGAGCCACCGGATTTCAGAGCAGAAGTCAACAGCACTGACTTCATGGTCACTTGATACTCGGTGGGAATTTGCATCAACCAAGCACAAAAAGACACTGAGAGACATCAACAGGAGAGCAGTTCAATTTTGTGATGAGATATTCCACTCTTCTATCTCACAGAAATCCAACTGCAATCTGGTTTAAGAATAGCAGAGAACTAGAAACCAAAGCCTTTTAATGTCTGCCAGAGAAAAATCAGAGCTTTAGTGCTTAAAAGTGTGCCTGGGGTAAAAAGCCTCCTGCATGAAAGACTTCAGCTTCAAATACAAGTAGAAAAAACTCAAGAGAAAGGTCTCAGAAAAAGCGGCAGCAGCTTCTTTAGGTTGTTTTGCTGCAGATGTAGTGGATACAGGAAACACAGACACTGAGGAGAAAATTCCAGCAAGATGGGGTGAAAAAAATAAGAAAAATAAATAAATTTGGAAACTGAAAGGGGACTCAAAAGAGCCACAACTTTACAGAACGGAAGACCTTCTCTGAACATTATTCTGCGCAAGTATTTTCTCCTTTGTACAGAAAATTTATCTCCAGTAGCATTTTAATGCAAGTGTTAAATACAGTGCTCTCACTGAGTACTCTTCTGGTAATTTCTTTGTGTATCCTACCAGTCTGTACCTTTCTAAACATGACTAGGGGAGAAGGAAGGACTCAAGAAAGATAAGTTATACCTGTATCCACTGAAGAGATTCCAGATGTGCAAGAGTGGGCCATGCTGCCAAACACGGCCTGTTTCCTTTTGCAGATCTAAGGTGCAGACCATGCTTGAAATTGCACCATAGAGGTGCTTATTTGATGAGACAACACATCCTGCTTTAAATGGACATAAGCCCCGCTGACTGCAGGATTTTCATATGGCTGCAAAAATGCTGTGTGTTGCAGCAGGCATTCAAAGCAGACTTGTACATGCATTTGAGAGATGTAATCAGGTCCAAGTTACACTCTTGCCAGTTCCCATTGTCTTTTTCTAAATGTTTGTTCTAGCTGTTGAATTTAAAAGGTTAAAAGCAACTACATTTTCTGCCTCAGAGACCAGACTTCTGATACCCATAAAAGAAAATCACTTCAAACCCTGCTCCAGGGTGAAGTCCTAGCACTTCAGTCAGTCTCAGCAGCAGGAATGCAAGATTTTGGTGTCCTCAGCTGTCCCCTGGCAACAAGACAGACAAGGCCCCGCACTCTTCAGAAACATCTGCACATTGTGTTGTGCTTACACCAGTAAAAGCATCTCAGTGCACCTGCATGAACACCACAAAGGGGATACGAGTGCGTCACCTTCCCAATTACTTCAATTACTGTACAGATCACTGACAGGCTTGTCTCAAAAGGGTACTGGGGTGAAACGGTGGAACTCCTCCAGTTGTGCCCACCAGCCACAGGTAGCAAATGACAGCAACAGAGTTGGCACTTGGCAGCATCTTACCTATTCCATGCTTTCTGAACTCCTTCACCACTCCAAGACTTAGGATGTAAGCAACTTGAGTATCCACAGGAAAATTGGAAGCTAGGATGTCTCCATCCTGAGTAGAGATATGACAAGTTGTTTAGTAAGATACCTGCGGAGGCACAGTAGAAGGCAAGAATTCCATACTGGAACATCTGAAAACAAGGCTAGAGTAGAAAACTTCGCTGAACAATCTTAGCTGAAGCTTCTGGAAAGGAGGCGGGGAGGAAAAAAAACCCCAAGCATGGTTCCTTAGGGGTTATTCCTACTTTCATATCATCTTCCCAGACACAGAACACAAATCATGATGTTTCCTTACTATATACATTATTTATGGGCTTAGAGACAGAATATATTTGCATTCTTTACCAGGAAGGATTCAAAGTGCCAATTCTGGAGTTACCCCTCAGTGTCTAGATCAATCCAGCAACAGTGTTTATTGGCTGCATGCTCCACCTGAGCTTCATGTCAGCTGGAGATCTCTGTACTGCTGTAGAGGACAAGGAGCACCTTTTACAGGCCCAGTTGCTCGGAGCAGCATCTGAAGGAGGCCCTGGCTGTTGGCTTGGCTGGAACAAGAGCCTTTTGTTAAGAGCTGCTGAAGATGCAGCTTCTTTGACTAGCTCTGAGTTGAAGCCAGATAGCTGGAGTGAAGAGAGCCATGTTACTCGATGTTCTTGGTTCCAATGAATGTTAAGATTATTGTTTAATCATAACACTTCAAAAAGAAGTTATGCACTCTCTGCATTGCCCTTGTTTCTTCTAATCCATTGCCTATGCTGTTTTCCCTGCACTCACCCACAGTTGTGGTCTCCTTCCACACTGTCTCCAGTAACCAACTCTTCTTCACCTTTCTGCTGTAATGTTTCTCCTGGCCTCCAAGCTCCATTATCCCTGAAGCTCAAGCTTTCTGCAGATTGGTCACCTCTGCTTTGTGTTCGAGATAGTGACTGTGTAAATGAAGGAGTTTATGACTCACCCAGCACAGCTAAGGAAGTTCAAGCCTTACATAGGAAAGGAAGAGGTTCGTTCTCCCACAGCTGCCTATACTCAGTCACCAGCAACGACGAGGCACACTGAAAACAGCCAGGCAGCAGTTAAATGGCCTCATACACAGTCACTTTTGGATTATGTCTGCATGATCTGATCTGTCTGCACAGCACATCAGGCAGCAAGCTTCTCACCAGGCCACAGCTGCCCAGCCCCAGCAGGAAGAGACTTCGTGGACCATGCTGCTCAGCAGCCCACGTGTTCAGACACATCCCACCACCCATGTCCTGTTAGCTGGAAATCCACATGTTCTTGGTTTCTTAAATTAACTCATGATCACCCTCATGAGTGTCTGGACAGAGTGGAGAAACCTCAAACAGGTCCCGTCCCAGTTAACCATGGCAAGAGGTGGACTATCTCATACTGAAGCACAGTTTAGTAGCATACCTCTTTATGCACCTTTGTTCTGCTCTTGATCTCTGCCACTATCATTCCCACGATGGAGCCTCTATATGTGGCTGCGAGGGAAAAGAACTTCTTGTTGGAAGTGATATCTCGGTACCATGAGTCAGGGTATCTGGGAAGGAAGAAAAACCAGGAAGACTAAGGGAGGGAAGCCGTACTACTGAAAGGGCTGTCTTCTGCAAAGACATAGAGCCAAGTGGCAAAACCATGTGTCAATCTAAAAGCTCTTTCTATGCTACTAATTCAGCTTATTCCGTGAAATCTGGGTTAGGAATTATTCACCTTTCCTGTCCTAACAGTTGTATGGCACCAGTGAACATCAAACTGCTGCTGTGCTCCATTTGGTAGCATGGTTTCTTTCAATGGCATCTAAGCAGCAATGCAGGCTGCTCATGTAATGGCCTCCTGCCTTGCTAAGACAACCACATTTTCATTATACGTTCATTGCCCAGAGCTCTCACTTCCATCTTTAGCAAGTTATTTTTGAATGCAAGATCCATCTGCCCTCATCTAAGAGCGTAAGGATCTCATTAATTTGATACACATGTGAAAAAACACTGCATATTGGCACAAAAAAAAGAATTCCCATCACCAGCCTCCAGCTCTCTTCCCTCTTCTGCAGCTACTAAAGGGAAATGAGCATACGCTAATTTATTTCAAAATGAGAGTTCAACATGCCTCGTGTTTAAAAGAAATCTACAAATTCAAAATATTACGAATGCTTTTGCTGGTTTGTTACATTTTATGCAATCTTAATTATAATCTGCTAAAATCCTCTATAAACCTTCTCAAGAAAGCTGAACTAAAAAAAATCCTGTAGTTTCCATGGATGCTTTGAGCCAGAAAAGTATCACTGTCCTCAGAAAAACTCCTTATTCCCATGCTTGTGCAGACACAAGCATTTACCAAATGGGGGGCTGCGGAACTGACCCGGGACAGGCTGAGATCAGCTTTAAGCCAGAGCTTTGGGGGCAACGGTGATCCTGAGCACACAGGCAAGGACTGTTGTGTCTCCCCCCACATTCAGAAGGACAGTCCCTTAGTAACAGTGGCTCCATGCTGGTTTGGTTCAGCTCTGAGGGTGCTTTCTCAGCACGCACTCCAGAACACAACTTTCTTTCACAAGCACAGGGATGCTATCCTTTTTCCTGGAGTTGTGCTCCTTTCCCCACCTCTTACACAGTCTTTTGCAAGTAGCTGATCCACCTCCTTAATTACAAAGCCCATTTTCCTGCCAAAATCTGCATACAGGAACTTTCTGATGACTTTAGGACCCTGCAGGACAGGCAGCAAAGGGCCATGAACAGGAACACCACCACAGTGCATAAAAGATTCAGAACCTGCTACTATCTTAGCAGCAGTCCAGATGGCTGCAGAGCCTTTGGTGTCAGCTCTGAACTGGACCAGTGCAGGTTCACACCACTTGGTTCTAGATCCCTGCCATCTCACACCCCAAGCTGGTAACGTACTCTATTGGGAACCAGTCTCCACAAAGCTGTTTCACTGTGTCTATGTCATCGTGGCAGAGAAGACGCAGGTTTACGTCCGTAAGTGCAGTCGGGGGCACCTCCTCTGTCATTCACGCCTGCAAGAAAAGAAAGCACATTAGGAACCACAAAGCACAGATTCTGACTCAGATTCAGTCAGGCATCTGAGCAAAGGAAGCAGGAGGCTCTCAGTATCAATAACGTTCTTCCTGGCAGAACAAGTTCTCAAACGAGATGAAGCACAACATGGCAACACTAACCTGAGAAGAAACTGGAAGCTCCGTTGCCCACAGGACAGGCACAGCTCACCTCTCAGGCTGATGCATCCCGCCAGCCCTGCATCTGTGCACGGCCCGCTCCCCACCAGCACAGACCAGCAATGCTGTGCAGGGAGCACGTGGCACCAAACACTTTCTAAAAGAGCTCGGGTTTAAAGAAGCCAACGATGTGCCAAGCGTACCTGAAGATGCACGGAGTTCTTCAAATCTCTGCGCAGGACCAACATTTTGTTAAAACAAAATTGAACAAACAGCTTAAGGAGGAAGCACTGCTAGGAGAATTTTTATAAAGTCCTCTTACATGATCCCACCACCTCCAGTTAGTACGCATGCAGGAGATTCAAATTCTTTAAAATGTTAATTTTGTTTAACTTATGCTGGTGAAATGAGATCTGGTTTCATTTCCCCTCATTCCTACATGCTACAGCTCCATGAGGGCTGGGTTTCCAGCCCAGCAGAGAGCATTCAAATACAGAAATCCTAAGAAATCCTTTCCTCTACCATAGTACTACCACAATCCTGCTACCAACGTACAAGACACTTACTCCAATGTCTTCTGCCTTTTTTAACAAGGTACCAGAGGGAAAGAAGCAAGCAATAACTACAGTAACTACAGTGGCTGTAAAAGCATTTGTAGTACAGACGCATGAATGAAGAACAAATCCTGAGAGCAGGCTTTAGGCAGGACAAAGCCCTCCACAAAACACCGGGCACACGGAGCAAACAAGGCTGGCAGAGAGGGGGCACCTGCAGAACTCGGTTCCCTTTCATGGGTCACCTGCACTTCTCCACCCACAGCTTTGTCTCTCACCTCAGCCCTTCTGGTCTCAGGTCAAAGAACCAGACAAGGATGCAAACTAAAAAAAATAATGCGCCCCCCTCTTAATTTTCAAAGTAGTTCATTTTTGGTTTTACTTTCTTTTCCCAACTTTAAGAGTCTGAGTTTAAAAAGCTGCACACAGCAGTGCTCATGTACTCCTACTGTTGAAAGGGATGTTCAGCTCTCCTATGCTCTTGTTGTGAAGCTCAGAGACTCGAGAACAGATTTAAACACACTCCCCATTGGACTGAACATGCCATTCAAGCAGTTTCAACACAAAAACTGCGTCACCTCTGTAATTCACTCTGTAACTGGCAAAGCCATACAAAAGGAATGGGCACAGCAACCATC
This sequence comes from Mesitornis unicolor, assembly GCF_000695765.1. NCBI lineage: Eukaryota > Metazoa > Chordata > Aves > Mesitornithiformes > Mesitornithidae > Mesitornis > Mesitornis unicolor. Next base: position 9,078 of record NW_010169400.1, read on the forward strand.
TCAGTTTGACGTTTGACAGCGCACAAATGTGTGCAATTGCTCTCCTAAAAATTTGGAAACAACCCCTTTCACTGTACCCTTAAGAAAAAAATTAGGTGAAGTCATAAATCTACATTCCATCCCCAAACTTCTCTTTTAAGGTACATAAGCCAGCTTTCTTCTGCAGTTCCCCTGGATGAACCAGTAGAGAACAACTTCTAGCAGCACATTGTGGTAATATTCAGAAAGCAGAGAGTCCCCTGATGCTGGGGTCCTTAGGACTCAACATCAGTGCTGAAAGAGAGGTCATTGGCACTGTTAACTTTGGCACTCTCCCTCCACCATCCATTGTATGACTCCCTGGCTCTGGCCAGAGCACCGTGAGCTCCCGCCCCTCCGTTCCCAGACAGTAGTGTAAAGTCCCTACGCTGCACCGGCCTGGATTCCCTCAGGAGGGAGGAGGAACTCCAGCACTGGTTTGTGTCCAGCCTGGGACACTTCAAACTCCAATACAGCAACAGGAGAAATGATACAATTTAGGTGCACCATTACATAAAGAAATCTTTGCCAGCCCTTCTCCAACACAGGCAGAAACTATGGCAAAATGCTTTATTAGAGCAGAGGCCCAAGGATGTTCTCCTACAGCTCTTTAAAATTATGAAATGGGGGGGTTTCTTCAAGCAAGGGATCCTTCCCAGACACAGCTCTCCTCCCAGTGGCTGGTCCTACGTATTTCCCCGAGTGTGGCATCTGAGGGGATCCATGTATTGATACAGATCACTTGTTCCTCTCCAAAGAAGCCCTCAAAAAGAATCACAGCTATTTCACAGCCTGTTCTAGGACTGTGGCTGTGCGTTTACCAAGCAGCCTACAGCTTTCACAATCAGTCCAGATGATAGTTTCAAAACAACTTCAGCACCTAGCAAACCCACAAAACCAGTACTCCTTGCTGCTTTTAAAACTAATTTTACACTCCTAGACCTGGCTAAAGCCCTCTGAGGCTAGACCTTGAATCGGTACCCTGTTGGGGCAGCGAGCACGCTCTCCACCGCCAGCCCCTGGTGTCTCAGCTTTACCCCGCGGGGCCCTGAAGGAAGGGCACGTCCACTTGCTGTGGTTGATCTCATCCACACTGCTGCTGGTTGAGGAAGCTACTGCACAGTGGTGTGGACTGCAGTTCCACCCTCACCTTTGCTGAGCCATTTCAGAGCAGTGACTTGCCACAGGATCATGAAGTGAGGGCAAAACAATTGTTTCATAAGTCAGAACTGCTTCACAGAAGCTTGGGTAGCCTAAGATAGGCTTCAGGAGGGACAAAAAGGAGAGGGAGGAGTGAGCAGACATAACAGCCAGAGCTGCTTTTGCCATGGCGAAGCTTCAAGCCTCAGTATATCACTTTGTTAGTGGGCATTAAGCAGCACTCAGGTTTGCAACAGAAGAGTTCTTTCTTAAACATTTTATTTTTCTTAAGAAGTTTCAATGCTCCTGTAAGGCCACACCCCTTCTCAGTTGATACTCTCAGCATTAACAAATCAGAGATAAATGAAACAACCGTGATAGAGCCGTATTTTTGCTAACGAGTAGCATAGGCAGGGGCCTAGGAGCAGACTTAACCAGCAGCTGCCGTAAGAGAGGCAGAGCCAGCACAGGATGCATTCTTGCGAGGATTAGTTCATGTTTATTTAATGCTATATTCTCAAAGAGCTAGGCAAGCATTATGCATTATCCTGTAGCTGAAGCCAGTCTTAAAAAACTAATCCATGACTGTTTTGTTGAACAGGGTAATTCCTCTCCCCTCAAATTCAGACAGGCAGTTGTGTTTGCAGGGACTCTCTCCATCCACTTTGCATTATGTGACCCAATCTGATGCTCTTGCACATTTAAAAAATATTTAGGACACCTGCCTGACACTGGGTCTTGCCACAAGGTTTTAGGAGAGCAGACCTGTGCACCTTCCTCCCTGGCCAGGTGTTTCTGCTGCCAGAGAAGCTGTGGTCAGTGGCTGCTATGACCAAGAGAGAAGAAATCCCAGGCAAGTCAATTCTCTTCACACCCAGGTGACAGCCTCTGGCTCTTCACAGATACTTGGGCGAACACCCAAGAGCTGGGTCCCTGCCTTCTGCACGGCCTGCAGCATGCTGCAATGAGCAAAGCCAGGGTCCTGAACAAAAGCCTCAGCTACCACAGTGACAAGAGCATCACTTCCAGAGTCAGCTTGGGTTTAGAGGACAAAGGATATGTTTGGAAGCATAAAGAAAGACTAAGTTAGTAGTGAATAGAACCAGAAACCAAACATTTAATTCCTTTTCCTACCTAAAACCTGTACATATCAACACACAACAAAATAATTTCAAGAAAAGCACAGTAAAGAAGAAAGGTTTGAGCATCTCTACTAGTCTTCTGCCTTGCTTTAGTGAAGCAAATGTAGCAAAACGTTTTGGCATTATGTGCATTGGATAGCTGCAGAGCAAGCTGTCAAATACTCATTACAAGTATTCAGCAGCAATGGAAGTATGACGAAAAGAAATAGTAAGTACATGATTAAATAAACCGATTTAACATATAATTTAAAAGTAAAGCACATTGTAAGGCCTGAACATACTATTTAAAAACAATGTCATAAATCTTTGGCATCAATAAGCTCTAGTTTTAATAAGCTATAGAACAGTATTTCACAATTCCATCTAAAAGGCAGAGGAGCCTTTAGCTTCCAGCATCAGCCCCAGCGATGGTTGGGACTCCATGAATTATCACCGTTCATGCCACACAGTGAGGTGTGTATGGGCACTGACGTATTTCTACCACCAAGCACTTCCAGGTCCTATCATGTGAGTGCAGGTCTTGTTTTGAGTTTAGGGTAGCTACCAGCTGCAGGGATAATTTCTTCACTTGCACTAGAAGCTTCACAGCTAAGAAACCTCTACGCAGGCTTTTCTCAAGAGCAGGACATTTTCTTCCCCTCTTAGATCCTTTGTAAGAAAAAAATAAAAGGTGAGAAAAAAATCTACATAATACCATATTTCTAGAGAAATTGAGGTACTTGCACGGAACCAGCACGTGTAATCCAACAGGGTGTTCAAATGCAAGATAAAGCCCAAAGCATACTAGAATTTGTCAGGCAGTAGCTTAAAGGCTTTTGAAAATCCCTCAAGCATTTCCATACCTACAAAAGCCTGGCCAAGTGGTTCAACAAGTTAAGATTTCCCTTGTTTAGCACCACGAAACATGTTTTAATGATGTTTCTGCCTTGTGCATCCTGTGAGAAGGAGTTGGATCTGAGCAATGAGCAACCATAAGATGTTGGTTTGCTGAATTTTTATTTGGACTTCAACTTCCATTCAGATAAGCTCATGAAAATTCCAAATAAAAATGTTATCATCTAGCAACAAATATCACTGAATTTCCTGGCAGAATAAAAGCAAGGTAATCTAACAATAAAGCTAAATTCGTACTAACTAGAATCAGATACATACGTAACTTCCAATAAGGGGCGTATTGGCTTCAAATTTAGCGTTCACAGAAAAAACAACATGACGGAATCTTCTTCACTTGCAGAAACAAAACCAGACTGAACTCTATAAAAATCTTTTGCTTTCCAATTTAAATGCTAATTGAAATAAATTAATCCTGAACAGAAAGAAGCAAACCTGCAGGAAAGAATAAATAAAAACAAGCACTGACAGACTTTTTATAAAGCGATCTTACGATTCAGGAAGCACTGACCCAAAAGCCACATGGCCAACCATCCCAGTATCGCAGAAACCTCCGTCGTAACACAGCGCAGACCCTTAATTACTTGGGCCAAACTTTTTCACCTTCTGGAATTCAAAGCACTTTCTTCAAGCGTGCTCCTGCTAGATTATTAAGGAGTATCTGGTGGTGCTCCACAGAAGGAAAATATTAAGTTCCTCCAGACAACTACTAAGTATATACCATGCATGGGCCAGGTCTGAGAGACCGCAGCGATGCTAAACAAGTCAGCTCTGCAAAGGTGCCATGCAAGTTGGCCTTCCTCCGGTTGTCAGGACCCTTTGCCTACGGCTGCACGTTTCTACCCAGCAATGGACATACGCACAGTAGCTGTATTGTACTTCACGTGAGCAGACCATCTGCTCAGCACAAACACAGACGAGCAGACACTCCCTGGAAGATTCGCATGCATGCATGCACAACAGGCCAGAGTTAGATTTCCTTACACCTGGTACCCTCACCAGGGGCGCTGGTCCAGTGTTGCCCCCAAATCCTTGTCTGTGACTTCTGTGCAGGCAGTCCTCAAATCCCAGCAAGACAAGATTTCCAGGAGAAAAAATGTTAATTATATCTACCATCCTCTTTCACTTGTAAACAAACAGGATCAAACAAAGCCCAGAGAGAATTTTAAAAGCTACTCAGAATGCAGGACAGGCACACATTGGCTGTGACTGAGCAACCCAGTACTCAGAACAGACACCAACTCTGCTATTGTCTGGGGAGTTTCACTTCAAGAGCACCAGCAGGAGTTTTCAGCGCTCTAAGTCTCTCTACCTTGTGCCATCTGGCACTGGGGATTTGATTTACATTAAACCATTCAATCTGAACCAGTTAAAGGTCTAATTCCAACAAAGCAGTAAAGATTTCCCCTCTGCATTTCATTTTAAGCTTACTGCGTTTTTAGGTTACTGGTCTTGAAGGGAATGTTCCACACAGACACCCCAGTTACCAAGCTCATTTTATTTAACACAGTAAAATCATGACCAGATTTGAAAACATCATGAATTAATTACTAAAAAATCTCAAAGAGGCACTTCCAGGGCTTAGGGCAACATTATCAAAGTAACAGGAATAAAATTCTTAAAGATATTTAAATACTTGGCTTGATACCACCTAGGTACTACTTCAAGTCTGGTCATAGAATAATAAAAAAAATTAGGTTGGAAGAATCCTTTGGAGGTCATCTGATTTAACCCAACTTAGATCAGGTTGCTCAGGCCCATGTAATATCAGTGAACAGCAAATCTCTTCACCCTGCTCGGGCTTGGACTAGTTCCTTTGCACCCAAAGACACAACTGAAAAGCTGGGGTGCCAAATGTGCTGTCTGCACCAACCACCTCTGCTGCATGTGCAACACAAGCATACCTTTGTATGCTTATTCCATTTAATGCTCCTGCTCCTTCTAGGAATCCCATGCAGGTTCATTTCGGACAAGCAATAAATAAACCTCAGAAGATGTGGTTCTCCTCGTTTCTGGTATGTTAGGCAAACTGACAGAGCTTGGAGCTCAGAGTCACTAGCAGAACAGTGATTGTTTCACCTCCACTCCCATACCAGTCATCACATCCCAGACGAGCGCTGCCCCAGACTGCCGTCACTGAAATCCCTACGTTAGCAGAAGCAGGTGTTTGGAGTGAGCAAGACTTACTGGGAAATCTGGGACAAAACAACTGATTTTGTGCCTTGGTCTGAAAATAATGTAATAATATGGCTGGAAACAGGCTCTGATGCTAGAGAGTCATTTCACAACAGTCCATAATGCCTTTTGATCCAAGCATGATGTTTTTCTGTTATTTCTACCACAAGCACTGAGCCTTAGAGCCCCTCATGGAAAAAAATGCTCACTTGGGGACATGCACAAGCTTAAGACTTTGAGCTCCTTATTATTTAAAGTCCTTCAGAGCCATTTCCTTCTGCACAGAAAACTGCCCTCCTCAACCAGCTCCCCCTGCACAATCTCCGAGGCTGCCACATCCTGAAGATAGGCTGCTAGTCCAGCCCTGCTCTGCGGATCCCATGTGCCTCCAAAGCACACCCCAAGCACTAACAAGCTTCTCTGGGGAACGTCACTCTGGAGAAAGGAGTTTGTTAATGCGTGGACTTTCTTCTCCAGTAAATCCGTCCAGGGCAGTATGCCCAACCAGCACATCCCCGCAGTGGAGGAAGGCACAAAACAGTGAGCTTGTGGAAGAATGTATCGTAAAGAGAGCTGAATTTATCTCAACTCCATGGAGACTGGAGGTTAACCTTGGGTTTAGATAAGACAGCTGCACCAGTGAATCGTCAGGTTCTTTATTAACAAAGAATAATGTCTTCCTGAGCCAGCCAGACCAGCATGGGGGGAGCATATCATGGCTGAGCCCAAAATACAAAAAATGGGTAATTAATAAAGTAAACTGTGAAGAAAGCAAAGGGCCTGAGCTGGCTTCAATCCATATATTCCTTCCTGGTGACTGTGAGCACTGAGCACCATGAAGGTGTGCATAGAGAGACTGGTAACGGACATCAAATTTGCATTTGGATTCACCTGTACGCTGCAATTGCTGTATTATGCTTATGCTGCGATTTCAGTACATTGCCGCATCACTCTGCTAAATCAAAATCTCATGGAACACTGAATATACTAAACAAGTAAATCTGATATTAAGCCCTTCTCACATGGAATACCTGCAAGAGCCTGGCCAGAGCACATTAGACTCTGACAGCCAGGAAGGCAACACTGCTGCAAACAGAGGAAAACCCATCCTGGCATTCAGCCCTCCTCCCAAAGGCTCCCCCCGTCATGATGCTCAGCCAATTTCTCCTCAGCCCTAAAATCCTGAAAACATCATTCTAAGAAATGCACTTGCGCCTTGGCTCTGCTCTTCATTTTCCGTTACTGCCAGACTGAGGTGTGCACACCATAGGACTAAAAGCCTGAAAGCCGAAAACACAGGATCACAGTAATTAACACTTTGGCCTCCTGCCATGAAGGATCAGGACTAGAAACAGACCCAAAAAGGATATTAAGAAAGAAAAGGGCAGAATGTAGTTCTACCTGCACAGCAAGCAGCGCTTATTTATCTGAAATGAAACCACTTACTGTTCGTTAAATCCTTTTATACTTGTATCCCTGATCTTCAGCACAGTTGAAGTTTGCCTTGTCAGCCTTCTAGCAGCAGAAATACTAACATTTTGCATGCGAGTCGCTTTCTGGGCTGCTCTTTTACCTACAGCTCTAGACACATTACCGAAGCCATACATTCCACAGAAGCTGGTACCCGAATAAAGTGTCTCTAAAGCAAACTGCAAAAGGCATAGCTTCCTGCTGCCCCAGATACAGCAATTCCTCCAGGGAATAGCGAACAAGAACCTCTAGGAGGGTTTTGCTGTTAAATCTTTTCTTGTTAAGACGCAGAAGAGAAAATCTGCTTTGTGACAGCAGTGCTGCAGGGAGTTAAAACCAAAGGGCCACAATAGAGGCACATTTACAAGAACCTTACTGGAGGAGAGATCCAATACCTCGCAAATGCCAAACACGGCAAGTTTCCAATACGCAGCTGTTCTTTCAGAAAACAAAAAAACAACCCCCAAACAACTCATCATACATGCAGGCCCGCTGCCATTTCCGAATTAGAATAAAGAGCTACACAGAAAATGTATGTAGTGGCTAAAAAAAACCACACCAGAAATTCAACCTAGTGTGGTACACACACTGGGAGAGGGAGATTTGAGCCTGCCTCCATTTCCTAGACACTGTCTTCATTTCTGAGCAGCAACACGGCTGTGGATAAAACCCAGTCCCTCCACCCACATCATTACAGGAGACACTAACAAGTAACTTTTTAAAGGTTATTGCAAACAAGGTGCTTAAAAAAAAAAGCTTGAAAAGAACATTCCTTCTCTGGTTAGCAGACAAGCACCCTCTCCAAGATCACAAATTTAAAATTTGAGCTAACATGGCTCCTTTTCCTTTCTTTCTCAATGGTGTTTTCCAGCATGAGACACCCAGGTTTGACTCAAAAAAGCCACTGCTACTGCTTCAAGCATTTAATCAATTTAAAATGCGTTCTGGCATAGATGTCTGCTCTTACATCCAGAGTAGTAACTTGAAAAGGAGAAATAAAAAAAAATACCGCAAAGAGAAGAGTGGTATCACCCTAATAAGGATTTGAGATAGTGTTTAACTTTCAAGTTTAGCTTAGTCCAATTGTTTCTTTAAAAGCACATTAACATCGGAGGAACAAAGCATCGACAGCAGCTGCTGGCACCAAGTCACCGAAGGGAATTCCTGTCCCTTACCAAATGCTGCCTCCAGCCCAGCAGCCTGTGACGAGCAGAAAGGCAGAGCCACGAGGAATTCTGAATCAACTTTGCAAACCACGCACAGGGAAGTCCCCAGATGGGTACCTGTAATTCCTCAGCGCTGCCATCGACAGTCAGCCTTTGCAACCACGGTTTCACCTGCTCCTGCTCACTCCATGAATTACGCTGGGAGTGGCTGGGGCGGAGGGCAGAGAGGTGGAAAACGGCCAGGAAGAGAGAGGACCAGTTCACGTCAGACAATGGGCTAAGATACCAGTACTGACTCAGCGACCAATCAGACCATATTGGCCCAATACGCTCATATCATCCCCCCAAAAACAAAAAAACCAACACAACCCTCCACAAAGAAAAGAACACCCCCTTCATACAAATAAAGATCATCCTTACTGGGAAAGAAATAACAGACATGAAAGTACCACCAGACTTCATTAACAAAAATAAACACATATTATGTTAAAGGCTCTTTGAGGTCCCAATTACAAAAGACTATTTTTCTGAATTCCACTGGCAGTTCCCACAACCTTTAATGACATCTGAGGCCAGCCCAGATGCCAAAAGACACAATGATACCGCTTTGGTTTAGGAAAAGAGACAGAAAACTAAGAATGCCACTGGTTTTAAGGGGGCATTCACATAACAGCCACTTACCAACTGCTCAGACATGTTAAGTCAACTTGCTTTAAATACATCAAGCAAACAGCTGAGAGAAACAACAGCAGCAGCTACTTCAAAGAACAAAACGACGTATTAGAACCACTCTTACACACCATGTATGTTTCTTTATTTGCTACCGTGCATATAAATACTCATTAAAGCAGCAGTTTACAAGACATATCAAAACTACTTTTTTTAACCTGCAAGATTAAAACCATCTACTTTAAAAGCCTGGTAACAGGCAGCACCCACTATCACTGCTTCTGATGGGGTGAGGCTGCTCCAATGTTATCTCGTAAATGAAGAGCTCACCCTCTAATTATAAATTGCTGGGAGAGAGCCACCAGCGGTTTTTTATTATTATTATTTTTAAAAGACCAGACCAAACCAAACCAAAACCACAAAAAAAACCCAACTCACTTCTGAGAAAGCTGCAAGTTTATTCTTATATTCAGCTGATTTATTTGAAAAAATACCATGCACGAGCACTCCCAAAAAGCCACCAGAAGGGTCTCCCATAAAGGCTTTTGAGGCAACTAAGACGGACTAAGGAGAGTCTACAGCAGATTAAAAGGAAGTAAATCTAGGATGAATCTATAGTGAAAAGTGATTCCATCTATAATCCATTCAGCAGATCCATAAAAAACTAGATGGGAGAAGAGATGGATAGATATGAAACAAAAACTGATGATCATTTGGGATAGGTCACAGATTTCCAGGACAGTAAAATCTAAAGCCATTCACAGCTGTAGAAAGCTCTCACAATGCCAAAAGACTAATACAATGACACATAAAGTCATTTTGTGTAGATAAAAAGCCATTTTAAAAGCCATTTTATGGTAGATAAAAAAAGGAATACAGGTTGGAGAAAGGCAAACATTTCCAATTTGTGTTAACCAGTGTGAGGGGAAAAAAAAATCCATGCTCTCACAGCAAGTTCCCCAAGAACATTAGTTTGCTGCTCAGCAGCAGTCAAAATAGGATATGAGGAATTATCAGAACAGAGAGGGAAAAACACACATCTAGAAAGCCTTTGGTCTAAGCTAGTTGCAGATATTTAACACCTCTATGTATCTGCCAATAAAAGGTCAGACACTCAGCCACGTTCACACGAGTCTCAAGCACAGAGAATAGCTGCAACGAGCAGCCAAGGTTCAGTGGAGCTCACCACAGTCACCCAGCACGGGCTGGCTGATATCGGGAAGTGCTGCAGTGTAACACAGGATAAACTACCACAGACGCAGAGCAGGCTAACAGAGTTAAAATGCAACACAGTAGACATAATTAAACATTTAAACTGCTTACCACAGGAGGTGATAATAATTTGATGTCTAGAATGAAGAACGAATGTCTAAGACACATGCTTTAGTTCATGGTTGGACACAGCAGTCCCAGCAGTGAGGACAGAGGCCCTGGTCACTCTGACAGGACACAGAAAGCAGCAGCACTTTCAGCATGCAGCTTCAGCAGTCTCTGAAACGGAGATGCTGTTTTTGTCACATAGATAGCATAGGTATAACCCCCTGCTGCACAGTCCGAGGAACTGGGCACGGCAGCTGCAACGTTCCTGGCAAAGCCAACTGCCACCACACCATGAAGTCTTTGGGACACTTAGGGCTCAGTTTGATCAGCTGCAATTAAAAACCTCAAGATACAACCTGCAAAAACACATTTGGCTGCCATCCTGTTTAGATGCAAAATTGAGCAAATGCTTTCTCGCTGCTAAAGCTCTACGGGCTGGTTCAAATGGACACAATACTTGTGTAGGGCAAAGCACAGAAAAACTAAGCTGTTGTGGTGCACATTATGTTTGAGCCAATTTGTGAGCCATGACCCTGGCTGTCAGGGGACACAGAGCAGCCAGGTGAGCCAGAGTAGCTCCAGTGCAAGGAAAAGAGCTAGATCTAGGGACACATGACATATTCCGACCCTCCCAAGGGAAATTCTGCTACAGAGGAAGAGGAAACGGAGACACACTAGCCAGCACTAAAGGCTCCCCTGTGATGCTGGCTAAGCACTCAAAAACAACTCGCACCACACCGTGAGCTGTAAGCATTGCTGTGGGACCGCCAGCATCTCTACCAAAGCCAAGGAATCGCCTCCTCTTGTTGGCACAGGGCAATGTCAAACTGACCCCAGCTGGAGTTGGGATTATTGTTTTTAATCACCCAAATGACACAGTTTCCCCGTCATAATCGCGTTGTTTCAACCACAGCGCAACCGAGCACTTGCACTCATGCCCCATGAACCCAAATCACTGCAAACCCTTGCACCCCGGCGCGACCTAGGAGCAGGAAGGGGCGGAGTTGCCATGGCGACCCCGTTCCCGCCCTCCTCCAGCTCCGCAGCGAAGGCCCCCACCGCGCTTCCCCGCTCACCTCGAAGGAGCGGCGGGCA
>NW_010169400.1:20308-28055 GCF_000695765.1 Mesitornis unicolor
GACGGCACATGATCGGCTGGCGCCGCGCAGGCGCTTAAGCAACGCTCCGCGGGCAGCGCCGAGCGGAGAAGGCGAAATCAAAGCGGGTAATTAATGGGTAAATTTAAAATTAGCGAGGTATCCTTGAGCACAAAGGCTTAGGAAAGAGGATGGAGGTCGGTCCCACGCCTCTCCTGCAGTTCCCCAGTCCTACACTGCAAAGGGTGCCAGGGTGTCACACTACGGGGACTTGATGCCAATAATGACTGTAATCCAGAAACGAGGGATTTAAGGGTTTTTACTTGTCGTTGAAGCTCTCTAAAGTGAGATATGATAGGGTAGGGTATTTTGGTTGGAAGGAACATACAATCATCCAAACTGCCCGACTACTTCAGGGCTGACCAAAAGTTGAAGCATATTATTTTATTATCATTAATTACCTTCCCTTTCCAGAGAAGGCCATACTTTCCAGCTGTTTTTGGTTTTGTGGTTTTTTTTTTCTTCTTCACATTTTCGCAGCTTCCACCTAATTTGTCCGATTTTTCGCAGCCAGTGCACAAGAAGGTAACTGCAGCCACGACATCTTCGATGAGGACGGCAGCAGCAGCGGGCTTTGTGATAAAGTCACTGATGTACAGAAAGGCCTCTTCTTTCTTCCTTTCCTCACCCAGCAGAGGGGGCTCAGAGCATCACAGCATGAGGGGGCTAGATGGCACCTTCCATGTTTCACTGTACCCCTTCTGGGATGCTTCTGCACCCCCCTCACCTTGCCCAGTGTGGGCCAGCACACCTCAACCTCTGGCCAGTTTTGCCAGCTAGCATTAACTAAACACACCAGATCTCACCCCAAAGTGTCATGAATCACTCATGGAGGTGTGTAAAAATGGGACTGCTATTTGAAAAAGAAAGCAGCAGAATTATTTTACGCTTCTTAAATTGTTTCCTTTAATAGGAAGTGCTGCTTTACTCTACCTTGTGCTTCTGAAACAAACATTTGTGTTCCAAAAATATACAGTGTACACATACTCTGTAGCTATAGATACAAACATTTACAAAGAAATGAGCAAGCTGGAGCAGACTAGCTTGAAAAGATCTCACACCTTCCCTTCTGGCCCTCCTAGAGCAAGACCAGCTGGGCTCACTGTGCCGTAAACAGAGCAGGGCAATTGAAAAACAAGATTGAGACATTCCATACCCTTGGTGATTATATGAAACAAATGTGGGTGAAAGAAATTCCCACACACTGGAGAGGTTTGGAGTTACTGTTTTCTTTTCCCACCCTCTCCTTTCATCCCTACGATCTGCCTTGGTATCCACATCCTGCTTCCAAAACAACTGTGGCCTACCTGCCTGTGGCTTCTCTACTGCTGAAGGGCTGATCCCTCACACAGGCATTGCTCAGCTTTACACCAAAGAGGAAAATGTAGTTCCCAAGACATTTGGTTTCGTCTGAAAGGCTTCCTCAAACTAAGGGAAACTGGGCAAACTCTATAGTCTTAGCATTTTAGCGAATAGGTCGGTACGGGAATGTCATTCCTGGTAAAAACGTTTGTACGGGGTGAGCCGGGAGCGCTGGGTGAGCCGGGAGCGCTGGGTGTGCGGCATGTGCAGGGTAGCCCAGAGGAGGAGTATGGATATGAGGATAAAATCCTGGTGGCAGAGCGCTGTGGGTTGGTTGCTGTACTGGACCTGAAATCACCAGCTGGAGCAGGCTGTGGAAAGAAATTCAGAGAGGCATGAGGATTGCTTAGAGAAGGCTTTTGCCGTGGCTTTCCCCAGCCCCAGAGGGTCTGGCCCTAGGGAGAATTTAATAACCAACACAGCACTGCTGAAAGGCAAGAGCACAGGAACTCCATTATGCTCTTTAGAGCTTCCAGAAGGCTGTTGTGTTTTTTTTGCCTTTCCCCTTTTTTAAAAAAAAAAAACAACAAAACCAAAACCAACTTGGTTGCTCTTTGCAAAGAGGCAAGAAGTAAGGTGCAGTTAAGCTTAGAGTCAGGTAAAACAAGCTGGGAATTGGGGATGGGACAACTCTGGGGCAGGTTCCACACTGTAATTTCATTTTCCTTTTCTGTGCATTTGTCCTAATGTGGGCTGGGCAAGATAATCCACATGGTGGGAGTAACTGAAGCTTCCTTCAGCCAAGAGTCCAGCTTGCAAGAGGACTACCTGTCACCTTTATCGTTATGCTAAATCATATCTGAATAAAGCGCAACTTCCAGAAAGTAAATGCAAATTTTTAGAGGAGATTTTGTCTCAACAGCTCTCAAGTGTGTGCCTTGGAATACACATCAAAACCAACACAGCTACAGCTGTAGAAAGGTCTCTTACTTGTTATGTGGTAGCCTGGAGCACACAGTTCTCAAGTCATCTGAAAGAAGACAGAAGACATAACAATAAGGGTAAAGCAGAAACCAGAGCAATTTTCCCCTGCACTCTCCTTTCTAGGTAGGTCAGATTACTGAAAAAGCCTCACTGATCAGCAGATCCAGAATCCCACTCTCAGGCCAAAAACTTCCATAGGAGAGAAAACGTTTCTCCATCTCACCAGCCATTACCTCAGCTTTCCACACCAGACACCTCATTGTCTGTTCCACATTTAAACCATGGTGCCATAGAGGAAATGCAGCCTCATTTCAAGGCAGACCAAGCCTTAGTATAGAATTTGCAATACCAATATACTGACAAGAAGTAACTAAGACATTTCTTAATACAAAGCATGATCACTGAATATAGCATTTATGAAGAGAAAGGCATTAGACCAGAGAAAGGCAAAGGTTACCAATACCTGTTTTGTATTGGGTTTGCTTTCTTTTAAACTAGTGCTAGTGTAAAGAAAAGATTGTTTGGGTTGCTTTTTTGGCTGAGTTTTTTTTACTATCACCTAGAAATTGCACCTTTTTCACCATCTCCAAACTTCTGCTAAAGCAGCATAGCTAGAACCAAGGCATTTAACAATGTATCCTGTTACTGGAGTCCTTTCAGGGACAGCTTGAGAACAAACTTCTGCATTTGTAGATAAATGCACCCCCAAAGCACTGAAATAACTGGTATTTCAGCAGCTGCTTATACCAAACTACCTTCCACTTCCACAGTAAGAGTAAGCGCTCAGAATGTACCGAGTCAAAAGCTAAGAAACAACACAGCCAAAATAAGCTATCCACTCAAAAGCCTCCACTTTTCTGCCTGTTCTTATCACATCCAGAGCATTTTAATGAAAGATTAGAAAGAACAACATTGAGATTTGACCAGCAGCACTGGTCCAGCCTGAGGCACCTGCTTAGGCAGAAGCCGCTCTCCACAGCTGGGGTCTGCACTACCTGCCCTGGCTGCTGGGGAGCTTTAAGCCTTCTGGTCATGCTAAAAACCATCTGTTTTCAACAGTGCATAAATAAAACAGTCTGTCTGACCTTGTGCTGTGTTGAGGCACTTCCCTATTTCATCTCTTCAGGTCTTTTGGAAAGACCTGGTTTTGGCAACAGGAAAGACAGACAAAAGGCACATTAGCAGGCTTCTTTACAAAGTTTAACTGAAACCCCCTACACTGTAATAGGGTCTCATTACAGGAGAGATGAAGGTCCAAAAGTTCCAGATAGAGTTTTTGTTTGCTTTTCAAATTCTTTGTCTAGCACACCTACCCCATGGGTTTATCTGCTTCATGGTCTCTCCTCCAGCAGGCAAACTTAGAGAAGTCAAATTGAAGCACAGCTAAACAGTGCTTTTTAAATAGCTATAAGAAATTCTAGGGGGTGGGGGTCAAATTTGTCCCTATGTCAGACACCCAGAAAAACCCCCTTGTGCACACTACAAGGTCAAAGATCAGTTCTTCAGCTCTGCAAAGCAACACATCAGTCACTTGCATCAATGATCTCTCCTTTCTTAGTCTCCATCCAATTTTTCCTGAACTAATTCCTGCACTACTGCTTCCTTAGAGCAGCAAACTACTGCTTCTGCTGTGAACACGTTGATCTTTACTCACCTCACCTCAAAACTCCCCCCCCCTCCAATTTCTGCACCTTGGAGGAGAGGAATCCTGTGGTAGGGTCTCTGCCAGCCCCATCAACAACTTACCTCTAGTGCACAGCAGTGCTCCAGATGCCATGGCCACTTGCAAAGCCTGAGCCAGTCTGTCTAGAGCCAGTTCAATCTCTTTGGATGCATTGAGAGGATTGAGTTCGTCAGACAGTCTGTTAATTTCCTCGACGAGCGGAACCACGTGGTCAAAGGGTACAAGCCCCAGGCGCCCATAAAGGTTCTTCTCTGTTAAATGCCCCTGAAGCATCATAAGAACCTGCAGGACACTTAGATGTAGTTTTGAATACAGCTGGTGGCAATCTTTGTCTTCTCCTGAAGTTGAGTCCTTGGCAATTTTGCTGGGGGTATGTCCATTTGAGAGAGAGGCTTTCTTCTTCCTTTTATAAGCCAAGGGGGCCTTCACGCACCAACGGATCAGTCCAGTCAGTGGTGTGAGCTCTAAAAACCCTATTGGCAGGTTGGCTGCAATAGGAGTGTTTAGAAAGGTGATGAGGATCAAGCGGGGGTCTTCAAAGATCCAGGAAACAATCAACTCGAGCAGGTCTGAAGGAGGGATGAGGTCATCTGAAGATAGCAAAGATATTATTGAGTAAGCCAGGCCTTGCACTGGAGCACAGGACTGAAGTTTGTAATTAATTTCCCACACACACCCTTCTTGCACTGTCACAGTTACAATTTCAAAACCTCCCCAACTCTGCAGTATTCTTCCAAGACACCAAAGATAGATCCTCGTTTGTCCCAGGGAAAACAGTTCCTGTCAACGTCCCCTTCTCTACCACCAAATGCCAACATTCACTCCTTTTCCCAGCAAAGCTTCTTTTGTCATTTTCTTCTCCCCAGTGCAGGCAGATAAGCTATCACTCCTAGAGCTGCTCAATCTATAAGGTCCCCATGTCCTCTGCCCTTTGTGGAGAATGCTGTCCTTTGTGTCAGGCATTACCTGGCTGCTTCTCCAGCAAAGACTCACCCTTCAGTCACTGCTTGGTTATTTTTCTTCCCACCCCAGTGACAGATGATACAACAGCCACACCCCTGAGCTGCTTCTGGCAACGATTACATAGTAACAAGCACCTTTACAATTTCAGCAGTTACTTGGCTTGCAACAGAAATTAACATTTCTGTTGCATTATTCTGCATCTCTTACTTTGAAAGACACAGCTTGGAAACACTTACCTGAAGAGAGGTCATAGAGAGCTGTGACAGATGTAATGAACTGGCAGCAGAAGCGAGGACTGGCACTGAATATCTGCTTCAGGGTCTGGATGGACCCTGGAACCAAGTTGCAGTAGTCATCGACCAAGGCTCGGGCTAGTCTCACGCAGTATACAGCGGGGGTTCGCTGCAAGATGGCACACAAGGAAAAGCATGTGAAAACCAAATCACAGAAGGTTCCAGAGAGCTGACTTTAAAGTTCACACTCTGCCTGCCCACCTCACCCAGCCACTTCACCGTTTCAACATTTGTGTTTCCACTTTCCCAAAATTAAAGTGCCCTTTCTCTTGCTTACTCTCTGCACATCAAAGCTCCACTCGGACAGAAATAAAACTACTACTTCACAGTATTAAAATAGGTGATGATATTTTGTGTTTACAATATCTGTTATTTAAAATTAAACCATTTTACATCAATATTTTGACTTAAGAGACTTTTTCACTACTTCATCAACATAGTTCTGTAGTTCAACTAGCTCAGCACCAGAACAGCTGGTTCAGTAACCTCTCAGTTACACTTGATGTTTTTAACGTGGAAAAAATTCTCTGCAATCCTCATGTCACTGCAGAGCTGCGATCTGCAAAAAACAACCCCTCTTCTGCTAACCAGGCTGCATCTCCTCCTCCTCTATCACGGTTCACCAGGTGGGAAAAGAGGGACCCTACAGAAACCATACCAGTTTGCCTCCCATCACCCTTCCCGTCCAGCAGAGTCTTTCTGCTCTTCCCCTTCTGTAAAGCAGCTGACTTCGGCACATCCCACAAAGGCAGCAGGAACAAATGTGCTTCTGGAGGTCTACAGTGGGCGATCCCAGTGGGAAAGGAGGAGACATAAGAGATCTCCAGCATAACTGCATTCGTGGAAGACAGACACAGGTATTTTGTACCCAAATCTCAAGAGAGAGGTTTGCCTCTTCTGCCATGCCCAAACATGCACATCTGGTACAGTTTATTTCCCAGACTCCAGAGTCTGCTTCTTTGGGCAGTGTGACCATGAGCTACCCTGAGTTTGCCCTCTGTGTTGGTCAAACCCTCCACTGATCCCTTTCAACATCCTGCAGGGGGCGGAAAAAAAATCAGTAAAAGGTTCATTGACAGCAAAAGAATCAAAATTTTCTTCTGTCAATGCAGCACATAAATGGATTGGCAAAAGCTCTACCTTTATGCTGGAGGAAAGGAATGGACACAAGCACAGATGTGAGGTGAGCGCAGCTGCAACAGACAGCTGTTACATCAGCTTACATTGCCACAGATGAGCAGCTGATAACACCCAGCTGTCACCGACCCTCAGGTGACACTGCCTCAGTTCACCCATACCCATCGCGCCACGCTTCCTCACACCTTCCCTGAGGCTGCTCTGCCTGCAAGGAAGCTGTACCTGCAGCCAGAAGGCAGCGCAGTCCAGAACAGGAACCCTGCACACAGCCACGGCCATGGAAACCAGCTTTCCTAGTAAAGCCATCCTGCTGTCATCTGCTTTGTTTCCTTGAGGACTGAAGAGAGATGAGAAAATGATCTGCCGGACTGAATCCTTGGTCTGCTCTTGGAAATAATTGCACATGATGTCAAGAAGCTGAAGTTCCTGAAATGAATTCAATCTCTGAAAGAAAACAAAAGCAAAACTGCAAAATTTACTGGGGTTCTTGAGGAATTGAGAGCTGCTTTGGAAAAAGACAGGAAGAGTAAAGGCTGAGCGCTTCCCTCAGGTGTTAGAAACTCAGTCTTTGCACACAGTGCACATATTCAAGCTTTCTGAACCACCACTACATCTGCTTACATAGAAAAGCTCTGGGTTCTATTTGAATACCTGGATACCCGACTGGTGCTTCCTGTACCAGCAAGCACTGCCAAGAAACAGAGATGAGACTGATAGCAACACTGGGGTGAGAAATATTTCCTCCCTCACCAAATAACTGCACTAAGGGAACCACCAGGCAGCTCTACAGTGGTCACAGCTGGCCCCAGAAGCTCACTGTGCCCCAGGCCTGTGCCCCCCAACATTCCCCAGCAGCTGTGGTTTCTGGTCACTGCTCCTTCTGAGGTCCCCACCTCAGCTCTAGCCCATGTCCACCATCTAAAAACCTTCATACAGCTCACTCACAGCACTGCGAGGTTGTGGGCAGTCCCCAAGGGACTATGGCCCTACCACACCTCCCCAGGGCCTTGTCTGGTCTCCTGGAGTCCAGGCCAGTCCATCAGGGCCTTGCCAGACAAACCCCTCCCTGATAAAACTAGACCTTCGGTCACCAGCACCCCAGGGACCTCATCCTGTTCTCCGAAGGCCTCGGCCTCCAGCAGCAGCTTCCCCAGGGATCCTGCCCTGAGCTCCTGGGATCTCGGCCTCCACGGCCCCTCCCTGAGGCTACGGCCTAGCCTCCCAGGGCGCTGCTCGGCCTTACACCGCCACCCCCCGGGCCTACCCTGCCTCCTCGGGGCCGTGGCCTCCAGCATTCTTCCTAGGGGACCCTGTCCTCTCTCCCAGGGCCCCACCAGGCCTCACCCCTCAACCGCCCCCCGGTGGC
>NW_010169400.1:28455-28769 GCF_000695765.1 Mesitornis unicolor
TCAAGGGGTCTTTGTCTGGAGGGGGCTTGGTCTGGGGGAAGCCTGGGGTTGACCTGAGGGGAGTCTTGGCCTGGAGGGCAACCGGCCCTGAGAGAATCTGGGGCTGGGGTAAGCCTGGCCCTGGAAGGGTCTTGGCCTGGGGGTCCTGGCCCTGGGACTGTCCTGGGGAGCACAGCCCTGCCTAGAGGGTCTAGGCCCAGCTCAGATCCCACCGTGGGGAGCAGAGTGCAGGTCCTGGCCCTGCTCTGGTGGGGCTTGGTCCCTAGGGGGGCTGGCAGGCCCCCCTGCCAGCCCCCAAGGGGCACCGGGTACCT
>NW_010169400.1:28783-46229 GCF_000695765.1 Mesitornis unicolor
TCCTGGGAAAAGTGGCAGCTGTCCGTGGAGGCCAGGAGTGCCAGGACATCAGCCAAGGCTGCTGGGGGAGGGCTGGGGTGAGCTGCAGGAGCATGCAGGGTGGGGGCCACCATTCCCTGGCCTGCCCTGGGTGACCTCTTAGGAAGGGTCTGGAGATCAAAGACCTGTCATTTTTCAGGAATCCCGACTCAGCTCCACATCCAAAGACCAGAGCTGGCTGGGCCATGCCAGGATGTAGTGGCTGCACCCAGTTCCCAGCACCAGGATTCCGCTGTCCCCAGCATGATCGCCTGAAAACAGCTTGTTGGAAATGTTGTGTGCAGGATGACAACAGTTGGTGTTGGTGAAATAAACACTTTTTAAGATAACTTGTAGCTGGTGATGAGTGAGAGCTGCCCACGCCCCATACTGGGGAGCTGCCATTCCCCATGAGCCGTCTCTGGGCTTCACTTAGAGATCACAGATCTCCTATCAGCATTTTTATTGATTCAGGCACATTCTCAGCCTTACCTGTGGCAGGAGGTGTTGGCACTGGTTGAAAAGGTTTTTTCCAACAAGCAGACCTTTATTTCCGTGAAAAACGCCATATGGAGCCTGCGGCCTCACACGCTCTTGGCTGGGCGACCAGTTGGCAAGGTGAGCATGTCCCTCCTCATAAATGCAGGTGCAGCTCCTTCCCGTTCTAGAGACCTTGAGCGAAACCACAGGTACGTCCAGCTCCCCTCTCCCCTCGCGCCCCAGGAGCTCCCCTCTCCGATGTTGCCTTCTCCAGATCAGCTTAATTTTGCTGAGACGCTCTGCCAGGCCTGAGCCTAGGTGCAGCTCACGAGCATCGCCCGGGATGGATACAGTCCTCTATAGGTGCTTCTGCCTGTGAGACTGCAGAGGCTGCTGCATCTCCCAGGAGGGGGGAGGATTTGCAGGGCTTTGGGCAATTTTTGGCATTTACCCAAATTGTAGCATTACTAAACCAGGGTGTTACCGAATCACTGCGTTACCAAATGCAGGGACTGCAGTGTAACGGATGGTAGCATTTGCAGCTGTAGCGAGGATGCAAGCAGGAAAAAGTGAGGATTTAACTAGAGCAGCTGCTCCAAAGGAAAAAGCAAGCCCAGGGTCACTGAGCCCTTCCCCAGCTTGGGCTTCAGGTGTGCCGAAAGCTGAAGAGTTTGCCAGTTCATCTTATGGGGCTCCTGGCAGGGCCAGGTGCTTGGGGTGCCTGGGCTTAGGCAGGGCTCAGATCCCATCCGCTGGTGAAATATTACCCCAGGGAGATAAGTGCCACGGGAAATGTTCCCAGATGCCTTTCCCCATGGGTGGAAGCCGTCACGCAGCCTTGCCAGGGTGCCCTGAGGGGCTCCAGCCTGGGTGAGGGTGGGGCAGGGGCAGTGCTGGGGGCAGGGGGAGCAGGATACCCCAGGCGAGGATGCACCAGGCAGGGAAGGAGTTGCGGAGGGGTGTCAGGAGGGGACCCATCCCTTGCTCTGTCCCAGCATGGCTGCTGTAAGGTCTTCTAGGTCTCTAGCGCAGACCCAGGGAGGGGTGGGAGCAGCGCAAGCCAAGGGACGTTGGTGTCCCTGGCCACTGCCACCCGCCCTAGGGCCAGGAGATGCATCCGGGCTGTGCATGATGAATGAGGAAGCATCTGCCCCGTGTCACCTTGAAATGGCATTTGCTCCTTTGCCAGTGAATTATCCGCTCTGGCCTCGCGGGTGGTCTGGCCTCCTTCCAGGAGGGACAGGCAGGGTGAGGGTGCACCATCCCTGGGTCCTGGTGGTTTGCTGGAAAATGGACATCCAGGGAAACCAGCATGGCCAGTGGAAATACTCTGGCCACTCTCGTAATCTGTGCCAAATCCCCCTCCCAGACAGCAGGGCAGAGCTCATCCTTGCTCCTCTGCACGCAGAATGGCATTCTCAAAGCTGGTGCTGTCGCTGCTGGTTGCAGCTTTCCTACTGCACGTGGCCGTCACGCTGAAGATCAGCGCCTTCAACATCAAGACCTTTGGGGACAGCAAGATGTCCAACCAGACCATCGCAGATATCATCGTCTCTGTAAGTGCTGGGGGAGAGAAGCAGTCCTGGCCCCTCTCTGGTCTCTGGAATGCATCCAGCTTGAGGCAGTTGGACACCAGCTTTCTGCCAGCATCCACCCATCTGTGTCCATCCGTGCATCCACCCATCCATCAATTCATCTGCCCACACACTTCCATCCATTCACCTATGCCTCCATCCATTCATCCATCTATCCATCCACACCTCCATCCATCTGTCCATGTCTCCATCCTTCCACCCATCTGCTTGTCCCCCATCACCAACTTCAATCTTGGTTCATCTCCACTCTTGCTGATCCCCAGTCGAGAGCTGATGATGCTCGGTGCTGCCCAGATTCCTCACTCAGCAGCCTGTGAGTGAGGAGTTGCTGGGATAGTGGGTGGTAGACAGATGGGTGCTAGACAGCACCATGTCACCCCAGGGTCCTTCCAGTAGAAGAGCTCCCTCTCTGGCTCCTGTATCCCTGATGCCCCCCCCAACCCATTGCCACCTTGGGAGACTTCACAGCCCAAGAACCCATAGGTGCCCCCACAAATAGCTCCCAGCCAGGGGGGAGCAGCTCTGAGCTTGTCCCCTCAGATCCTGTCAGAGTACGACATCACCTTGGTGCAGGAGGTCCGGGACGCTGACCTGAGCGCTGTGAAGAAGCTTGCGGAGCAGCTCAACAGGTGATCCCAATGGCACAAGGTGGGGGGTGCCTGCAAATGGGATGCCAGGACAGATCCTGGCTGGTGTCGTGCCATGCCAGAGCACCTTCAGCTCAGATAGAGAGAGCCCGCTGGGTGCTGAGGGGGCTCTCACCCTCTCTGCATCTTGCTCTCAGAGCGTCCCCACACCCATACAGCTTTTTGGACAGCATCCCCCTGGGTCGGACCAGCTACAAGGAGCAATATGTCTTCATCTACAGGTAAGACACGCTGCCAGGGTCCAGTGTTCCCTGTGTCACTCACAATCCTCCCCAGTGACCCCCAAAGGGAGATGGGCACATTTGGAGTCCCTGGCTCTTGTGTCAGTGGTGCTGGGGGCTGTCTCACTCTCCTGTCTCAGGTCAGACATGGTCTCTATACTGGGGAGCTACTACTACGACGATGGCTGTGAGTCCTGCAGTACCGATACCTTCAGCAGGGAGCCCTTCATTGTCAAGTTCTCCTCACCCACCACACGTGAGCAGAGGCTGGTGCTGGGGGCTGCCCAGACCTGCCAGGCAGGGGGACTGCACCCTGGAGCCCAGCTCAGGGCCTCCACTGGGGTCCTTCATGGCTGTGGGGCTTTCTCCTTCTCACGGGTGCTCAGAGTTCTTGGGTGTCTGCCCAGCATGGCCAGCACTGCCTGCTCTTTCCCACCATCTTCTGCCACATCCCATCTCCTCCCATCACATGTTGTCTGCCATACACTCTCTACAGTTTTGTGCCACATCATGTCTACAGCTGTTTCCCGTCATGTCCCACATCCCATCACCTGCTGCCTCCCATCTTGTGCCATATCCCATCATCTGCTTCCTCCAGCTGCCTGCCACTTCCCATCATGTGCCACCTCTCATCCTGTGCCATCTCCCATCATGTAGTATCTCCCACCACCTCCCATTTCCCACCTTGTGCCATGTCCTACCCCATGCCATCACTTCCACTTCCCCAACAGCTCCCTAGGGCACACACACTCTCTCATCTCTCTCCCACCCTCATCTCCTTCCCAAAACCATGACAGCTTGGAAAAAATGAGGGGAAACAAGCAGCAAACCCCAAACCATGTGCAGAGGGTCACAGCTACCCACTGGAAATTCCAGTCTGGAGGACAGACAGACCATAAAAATCCAACACGCCCTTTCCCTTCAGCAGCTTTTCCCAGCCAGCAGGTGGAGCTTGGTCAGGGGTGGTCCCCTGGGGTTTCTGCTCCCTTTTTGTGTGCTGCACCTGAGCTGGGTGCTGACAGCTGCCTGTCCAGCAGAGGTGGAGGAGTTTGTGATGGTGCCCCTGCACGCCGAGCCCAGCAGCGCAGCAGATGAGATTGATGCACTGTACGATGTATACACCGATGTCATCGACAAGTGGGCAACCAACGTAAGCGATGGTGGGGAGCTTGGCTCCTCCCCAGGGCAGCCAGGTGGGCTGGTGTATGGCCACCACACATCCTGGTGATCGTCCTGGGGTGGAAGTGTCCCACTGGAGACCTCTCATACACATAAAAGCAGGTGCCACCCCAGCAATGTCCAATCAGGGAGTTGCTGAGTGGCTCTGCTGCCATTAATGGGGGCTTGTTCCTCCATGCTGTGGAGCCCCAGGGAGGTATCTTGCTGCCCAGAGGATTTTAGGGAGCCCTTGCTGCCCCATAAGGTCTGTGGGCAGGAACACAGCTCACTGCCCCACAGAACATCCTCTTCCTGGGTGACTTCAACGCTGGCTGCTCCTACGTGACAAGTGCCCAGTGGCCATCCATCCGACTGCGCTCTCTCCGTGCCTGCGAGTGGCTCATCCCCGACAGTGCTGACACCACTGTCGCCCCCACCACCAACTGCGCCTATGACCGGTGGGTGCCGTGGCAGCGGTGTGGGGGCTGGCATGGGGGGACCAGTGGGTGCTAACGCCCCCATGATGCCCCGGCAGCATCGTCGCCTGCGGCACCGCACTGCGCCAGGACATTGAGCCTGGCTCCGCCACCGTCAACAACTTTCAGAAGCGTTTCCACCTCCAGACCAAGGATGTGAGTGAGGGGCTGGGGCACACAAGCCTGCCACTGCTGGGATCCAGCCCACCACGCCTCCCAGGAGTGTGGGTGGGCTCCCTGACCCCCGGGTTGCACCCAAGGGTGGCCTGACCCAACCCCTGCACCAATGCAGCTCCCCAGCCTGGGCGTTTTGGGATATACTCTAAATATTGGGGTTGGAGTGCAGTGTTGGGGTCCCAGACAGCCAGGACAGCGATGATGGGTCTGGATGAGCTCAGCCTCCTCTCTGCTTTGCCCTCACATACAGGCTTTGGCTGTCAGCGACCATTTCCCAGTGGAGGTGACCCTGAAAGCCCACTGAGCCCATCCTTGTGCCAGCAGCTATCAGGACATCCTGGCACACCTCCGTGTCCATCATGGGAGCCCACGCACCACTGGTGTTAGCTGAGTTGTCCACCGTCTCTGCAAGGAGCTGCAATCTGGGGTCCTGTGGGAGTGGGATGCCCTTAGCTTGCAATAAAAAATGAGCCCTTTCCAGCTTTTGCAGCTTTGGAAAAAGAGTCCCTTCAGTCTCCCCAGTAGCCCCGAACACCCAAACCTCCATCCACCACTGGGGCTAGAACCAGGGAGGTCCCCAGGGCTGGAGGTCCCCTTCTGCCACTGAGAGTCCCAGACCTTGCTGCTTTCCTCTGAGCTGCTGGGACACAAGGAAGGGCCTGGGAGGCTCCAGGCAGGATTTGGCCACCTTTCCAGGTAGCAGGATGCTCTTCCACGGGCTCGGGGGCCACATCCTGCTGGAACCTGCCTGGCTGCGGGATGGCTGACAAGGCGCTGACGGTGAGGGTGGGGGGAGACAGAGACCATGAGTCAGTTCCCTGGGGAATTCAGTGCCTACTGAGAGGGTTTCGGTGTTGGGACTGTGTCTGGGGACACCGTACTCATCCCGTGACTGGAAGTGAGGATGCAAAACCTGGTGGTGCACAAGAGCCCGGCAAGCCACGACCTGAGCAGCTGTCCATCGCCTCCTGCCCGCCTGCCACCGGCACCCTGACACAGCTGCCCGCTCCCTCAGCTGGGGTGATGCCATGTGTCGGGGTGACACTGTGTGTCAGGGTGATGCTGTGTGCCAGCACAGGGAATTCCAGCTTCACTGGGGCTGATTCGGGTCACCAGTGGGACTGCTTTAGGTGGCAACTGGGGCTGCTTTGAGTCACCAGTGGGGCTGTTCTGGGTGACTGCCGGGGCTGCTGCAGGGGTGTACAGTTGCCCTCCTTTGCAAGACTGATGGTGCTCAGCCTGCCTGACCCCGACACACCGCCATTTCCTTCTCTCTTCTCTAATTACACCATCTGAATCACCCCCATTAAGGCTATTGCCCTTCACCGCCTGCCTGGCTGCCATGCCCTGTGCTGTGACCCAGGGGGCCACCCCAACTGCAGCACCCTGAGTCCAGCATGCCCACCCAGCCCCATCAGGATGCCCCAGCACCACCGTACCTCCCCAGCCACCCTTCACCACAACAGCACAGAGGTGGCTATGCCAGCCCCACCCTGCTGCCCTGTGGGTTTTTGGTTTCCCAATGTAGGAAGGAGCCCAAAGCCATGACAAAACCCCCACGGGGGTGTCCGACTCATCCTGCTTTGCCTGCACTTCCACTGGCAATAAAGCCGCCCATCCTGTCGCTGGGAGGACAGAGGTGCTGCGCACTTGGCAAGGTAAGGACAGATCTGGGCTCGGCATCTTCAGTCATAAACTGGGAGGGACTAGGATGAGCTGGGATAAGGAGTTGCTCCCTTACCCCAGCTACAGGGGCTGTGATCAAGTTCAAGGATATGAAGCAGCCCGGAGTGCTGACAGTGGTGGCTGAGGCTGCTGGGCGTTGGAGATGTCCCAGCAGGGAGTGGAGCTGGGCGATCCTGGGTACTAGGAGAGGTGCTGCTGGGTGGATTCAACACGGCGAGACAGGATTTAGCTTCTCCTGGACCAGCGAGCTGGCAGACAGCCTGTGCCAGCTCTGCAGGGGCTGCCCACCACAGCACACTGCTCCACACCAGGACTTAGGAAGAATCTACATGTATTTTTTTTCTCTGTGCCCAAATCCAAAGTAGTTTTCCAAGTTGGGCTTTCATCACTGCATCTCTCTGGCTCAGCATCCCTCCTGGCAGGATGGGGACCATGATGCTGGCACTATCCCTTCTGGCTGTGGCTCTCCCATGCCTGGCCACGGCCACACTGCGTGTCGGTGCCTTCAACATCCAGGCGTTCGGTGACACCAAGATGGCCAACGAGGAAGTGGCGGGCATCATCATCAGCGTGAGTGTGAGACAGGCTGTGTGCTGGGGCAGAACCAAAATATGACTCCTGTGCCAGGGACACGTGGCGACGTGACTGTGGATGGGGTGGCATCCCAGTGCTGGGGATACCCTGAGGGGATGAAGGCTTGGTGAGGAACAAAGTGGGGCATCAGGCAGACCTCATGGTCCCCCTGAGCCCTCTGTGGGGACATCTGCCCCGGCACTGAGGGACAAGCAGGTCCCCATGGCACTGCATCCAGTGTAATGTTGGAGTGCCCGGGTGGGAGACAGTGACCCCGAGCCAGTGACAGGTTGTTGTTGACAGGCTTCTTCTCTCCACTGCTGTTCCTCTTGGCCCCACAGATCCTGCGCCGCTACGACGTGGTGCTGGTGCAGGAGGTGCGCGACTCTGACCTCAGCGCTGTCACCCAGCTCATGGAGCAGCTCAACAGGTATGAGCGGGGTTGGGGCTGAGTGTGTCTGGGCTGAGGCGCCAGCATCAGCTGGGAAAGCCAAGCTGCCCGAGCCAGAAAAGGTCAAATAAGTCATCCATCAGCAGAGGGTTTGTTTTTGGAAAGGGGAATAAGTGCTGGGGAGGAAGCTCTGAGCAGGTGCTGAAAAAGCCACTGGGAATAACCTGGGGAGGGGAAGGGAGATACAAGTGGCAGAAAACCCCTCTGAAAGCTGCAACCCCACCAGAGTGCACAGGAAGGACAGGAACTACAGCTCTGGCAAGCTCCGTCTCCAAAATCCAACAGGATAGGCCAGAGGCGAGAGGGGGAATGAAGAAGGCAGGGAGCCTCCTGCACCCCAGCGAGGGACCCCAGGATGGATCCAGTGGCAGATGATGCTCTGAAACCAATGGATCAGGCACCCCAGGAGGCAAATGGACTGCTGGGGTGGGCTTTTAGCCCACTGAGTGCTGACCCTGTTTTAAGTGAGGCCACAGGCTGGGACTGGGCGGATGACACTGCTGCCCTCTTGAAAGGTGGCAAGTCCTCCTGAGCAGGAACGCCCAGCCCACGTTCTTGCCTCTTTGGTGTCCCCTCAGCACAGCCACAAAGCAGCCAGGGCAGGGAGGGTGACGCCAGGCTCCGTGGAGCCCCAGGCTGCTCATTAACCTAATTTAGCTTTGCTGCAAATGAATGTGGGGAGCATCCCTGCAAAGAAATGGGTGGCAGGAGCTGTCCCGCACCCTCCTGATGGCCGGCTGTGTCCATGGAGCCACTCCAGGGCGGTGGGGACAGCAGGGTGGCTCAGAGCCCATATACCTCATGTCATCCCATGGCCAGGCCACAGTGGCCCACGAGGACGGCAGAGCAGGACTGGCTGGTTCTGATCCCATGGCCACCCAGCCCATGGCCGTGCTGGGGCCACCCCAGGATGGTGCCAGCCACGTCACTGTCCTGCCTTTGCATCTTCACAGCATGTCCACATCCCCATATGACTACGAGATCAGCGGCCTCCTGGGACGGGAAAACTACAAGGAGATGTACCTATTCATCTACAGGTGACAGGGCTGGGCACGCTGCTGCCTGTCCCACAGCACTGTGGGGCCACTGATGCCATGGAGGGGGCACAGGGGCCCTGTCAAGCCCCGGGGTCACTATTCCTTTGGTCTCACAGGACAGACGTTGTGTCCGTGGTGGACACCTACCAATATGAGGATCCTCAGGATGTCTTCAGCCGGGAGCCGTTCATCCTGAGGGTCTCAGCACCCCACACCAGTAAGCAGGGGGGTCAGGTGGCCCCGGGTGGCGGTTCAAGGTGGCCATGGGTCTGATGTCCCTCTCCTCTGGCAGAGGCAGAGGAGTTTGTGCTAGTGCCACTGCACTCAGCCCCACACGATGCCGTCGCCGAAATTGATGCACTCTATGATGTCTACCTGGCCATTCTCCACAAGTGGGGGACTGACGTGAGTGCCGCCAGCACCAGGGGAGGCACCAAGGGTGGGCGCTGAGCCCTGGGGACCACTTGACCCATGCTGAGTCCTCACTCTGAGGCAAGCATAGCTGGTGCAAGGGTGGTGAGGTGGGGCCCTGCTCCTGCCCTGTCCCCTGCCATGGGGGATGCCATGGCACCCAGAGCTGACCTGAAGCAGGGTCTGGTCCCCACGGGAGGGCTGGTGTCAAGGGCAGCCCTGTTACCCAGCTGACATGACTCCCCCATCTCCTCACCACAGAACATCATGTTCCTGGGGGACTTCAACGCTGACTGTGCCTACGTCCAGCCGAGCGACTGGTCAGCCATCCGCTTGCGCACCAGTGACATCTTCAAGTGGCTGCTCCCCGATGATGCTGACACCACCGTGGGGAAGTCGGACTGTGCCTATGACAGGTGAGCGCCACTGTAGCACCGTTACCCTCCCCAGCACCCTAGGGTTCCCCTGTAGCCGGCACCACCACCAAGTGCGGGGGCAGCAGCAGGACCCACGGCCTGTGTCTTCCTGGCAGGATCGTGGTGTGTGGCGCCAAGCTGAAGAGAAGCATCGTGCCAAATTCAGCTGCCATCTACAACTTCCAACGTGCTTTCCGGCTGGAGCAGGAGGAGGTGAGTGGGACATGCAAAGCCGGAGCTCAAAGAGCCACTAAAGCTGAGGTGCCCTAGGCAGCACCAGCTGCAGGGCTGCCAGTGTCTGTTTGGGATTAAGCAGCCTGGTGCAGTTGCAAAGCTGCCTCTTTTGAGTATCAACTTAAAAATGGAGCTGAAGCAGCTCCAGCAGCAGCCTGAGCTGGTTCCAGACACAGCACGTGTGCCCCTACCCAGTGCCTGTCTGCCGGGACATTAGCACAGCTCTGTGTAAGGAACACTCCCCTCCCGCGACGTGGCAGCCCACAGCCAGCTAACAGGGAGCTTGGGGTGACAAGGGACCCAGGGGCGGAAACAGGAAAGGGGATTTGGGGTTGTTGCCTGTCCCGGTGGGGAAGAGATGAGGCGCATGGAGTTTTTTGTGATCTTTCATGAGCGGGCATGGGCAGGACCCCAGGGCATGGGGCAATCAAAGCCAAGCTCCAAGCACTCACAGCTGGCACAGAGCTCTCAAGTGAGACACTGGGGTCTTGGAGGGCAGGCACCTCTCTGCCAGCACCTGTCCCAGGCCACACTTGGGCATCTTCCACAAGAGGTGCCAAAACTGGAGCCTTGTGTTGAGTGTCTCAAGGCTGGGGACATGACGACCCCCTCCAGCAGGTAGAAGGGTCTGGCAGGGTGATCACAGCTGCCCTGTTGGCCCCACCACCACTATGAGGGGCAAGGGGCTCACCGAACCCCTGCATTACACCTCTTCACCTCTCGCTCTCCTCCAGGCTCTGGCAGTCAGTGACCACTACCCAGTGGAGGCGAAGCTGGCAGCTTGAGCTCCTCCTGTGGCTACACACCACAATCCAGCTCCAGCTCCCAACCACCAGCCTCCATGAAAGCGCTCCCTGCAGCCCCATCCATGAGCCCTGCACGTGGGCTGGTCTGGGTCCTGGTCTGAAGAAGAGACACACCACAAACCAGAACCCAGCGTCAAGCCACCAACCAGGAAGTGGTCACTGCGGACAGGTTGGGGAATGACGCATCCACCTCCTTCCTCATCAGACTTTATTGAAAAATCTAATTTCACAGTCAGCTGTTGGACAGGAGGAAGGATATACAAGGACCAGCAGGCTCTGGCCACAGCGGCATCAAGACCCTCTCTTTGCTCTCGAGAAAGGCAGTGGTGGTGTCAGGCACTCTATAGGGACTAAGGGGAAGGGGTGGTTGGGGTGGCCACAGGAGCAGGCAGCATGTCTCCAACTGCTGACACTGGACTTCACTGTGAAAGTCTACAGCTACTGCAGCATTTTGGAGTTCCTGGGACAGAGCCCCAGCTGTCAGCTTCTCAGCTCTTCTTCTTTAGCATCTCCATGTACATGCGAAGTGACTTCTGGATGGACTCTTTTGAGACGAAACTGACGAAGTTCTGAGTGTCTTCCTCCCGGTGAGCTATCAGGCGGTCCAACACCGCCTTCCTCATCATGGACTTGGTGAGCTGACGGGCATGGTCTGCAGAGAGGAGAGCGAGGATGGGGAACACACGTGGTCCTCACCCCTGCCCAGCTCTCAGCCACTGCCACCATGTGCAGGTGCCTCCAAAGAAGGGCAGCTGCACACCAAAGGGCTCTTTAAACCAGCAGGGAAAGATGTCAGAAAAAACCATCGGCTGGAAGCTGAACTGGATACATTCTTGTGCAATAAATTATGATCTGTACCACTCAGTGGGGAAATGACTCAACTACTGAACAGATGAAAAAAAGCTGCGCATCTCCTTCTCTTTGTGCCCTCCAGAGCCCAGCCCCCACCACAACACACACCACTGGGCTCAGGACAGCAGCAACCGAACACAATTCTCTGCTATTTGAAACTGCTCTGGTTCTAAGCTCTCAGAATCACAGAATATTAGGATTTGGAAGGGACCTTGAAAGATCACCCAGTCCAACGCCCCTGCCAGAGCAGGATCACCCAGACCAGGTCACACAGGAACAAGTCCAGGTGGGTTTTGAATGTCTCCAGAGGAGGAGACTCCACAATCTCTCTGGGCAGCCTGGGGCACGCTCTGTAACCCTTACAGTAAATGAGTTTTTCCTCATGTTCACATGGAACTTCCTATGCTCCAGCTTGCACCCATTGCCCCTTGTCCTGTCATTGGACATCAGAGAGAAGAGCCTGGCTCCTTCCTCCTGACACTCACCCTTTACAAATTGATAACCATGAATGAGGTCACCCCTCAGTCTCCTCTTCTCCAAGCTAAAGAGACCCAGCTCCCTCAGCCGCTCCTCATCAGGAGATGCTCCACTCCCTCAATCATCTTTGTGGCTCTGCACTGGACTCTTACAAGCAATTCCTTGTCCATCTTGAACTGAGGGGCCCAGAACTGAACACAAAAGCTCCCTCAATCTCTCCCAACCCAAGTCCTTTGACCCCTAGCAGGACAGTCTGCTCATGCTAAAGACATCATACCAAAGCCAGCAGCACTGCCCCCTTGAGTCCACCCCGCTGGCAGGCTCTGGGCCAGGTCAGTGCGGATACGTGGATGCTGCTGGGGCAGTGCAGGCTGCTGGAGCTGACCAAGGCCTTGAGCCCACATCTGCTCACACACATGGATGCAGCAGCACATTTGTTGCACAGATGTTGCATGCACACTCTGAATGTGCTGCAACAGCAACAGTGAAATGATGACCAACCCTCCCCATTCACTGGTAACCTCAAATCTCTCCAGCATCCATGTGCTACCGACACCAGTACCCAGACTCTCCCTGGGTCTGATTTAGGGCTCTGAGGAAGGAGCTGCATGGTGCCTCCTGCAAGTCAGGAGACAGCACAACTGAGACATGCTCCCCACTATTAGGGCTGAGGTTTCTCTCTAACGTCAGGACAGTGGGGGAGAGCGTGCTGTTTAGGGATCCTCTTTCTGGGGTAACACCTCCACTGAAAGACATGGAGATTCAGTTTGTGTCTGGAGCCCAGGCACCTCCTCAGTAGTGCTGGCAGGGCAAGCCAAGCTGGAGCCACGTGCCCTGCACACCCAGCATGGTGTCCCCTGTGCGGGTGCATTGGCAAGCCCCTCCCTGTTAACTCAAGGCTGCCAGGACCACAGTGCTGAGCTCTCCTACCTCCCAGTAATCCACACCTTCCCCTTAAATGGAAACTGCTACACAGCTCGCAGGTACCAGTCCCGGTACGTGTCCTTCCCACCCTTCAGATGCCCTAAGGGGGGTAAGGGAGGTGCCACCCTTACCAGGAAGGGCCAACCACTGTGCCATAACAGCCACAGCCCTCTCCTGGAGCTTCTCCTCTGGCACCAGCTCATCCACAAGGCCAAGCTTGAGGGCATCGGGTGCAGGGTGGAGGGAACCCAGCTGGAGGGAGCGTTCAGCAATTCGGTGTCCAACAACATTCACAAATGTGTCCTTAAACCTAGAAGACATGGGAGGAAAAGCCACAGTCAGGGAAGGAAACACCCAGCGGTAGCTGCACGCAGACACTGAAGCTAAGAGCACGCTCAGTCCCACTCCCCAGGCGTGGGTCTTGAAACAGCAGCTCCAGGCTCAGGCATGTTGTACAAAGTCAGGCGAGCAGAGCCATTTTCGGTGCTACCCCAAGAGCTCCCTCTCCTCTCCATGAACTGCTCTATTTACCCTCAGTCCACAGGCCTCAGCTGTGCCCACTCCTTCCTTTCCAACAGTACATTTACCTGTTCTAAGGGCAACCAAGGGTCCATGCCTCAGTATCTTAGTGCCCTTATGCTTCCAGAGATCTCCACAGCTATGGCATTTTGCAGGTACACAGCCTGTACCAACAGGAAAGCATATTCCTAGACTGAGCCTGACCAGGGACATCTCCCAGCACTAGTTTTGGAGTTGACTGCAGAGTCAGAACTGAGGTCCTCGCTGGTGAAGGACATGAGGACTTTCTGCAGCTTGAGAGCTTCTCACATCCCTGCAGGATAGGACAGAGAAATGAGGTGCTGTCTCCTGCTGCTGCTACGACCTGACCACTGACATAAAACTACATCTCAGCGGCCAGCAAAACTGATTAATAAACTCCTTGAAGATGAATTCTCATCAGAGACCTGCAACTGACACAGTGTGGAAGTGGGAGGCACTGGCCTACCAGAAGGGAGCCACAATGCCCAGCTGGGCTTCGTTCAGGCCGATGATGAATTTGGGGTTCTCCACCATGATCCTGTAGTCACACGACAAGGCAACGAGACAGCCTCCTGCCGGGCTGGACCCCTGGCAAAGGGAAGGAAGGAGAGAGTCCAGGTCAGCCCTTGTGCACTGGTTACAAATGTCCCTGCAACCTGCAACCCCAGCCTCGCTGTGTTCTCCAGTGCATGGAAGACACAGGGTGACAGAGCTTGTCCCCCAATTCTCTCATTACCTGAGTAGAAACAGACCTAAAGACGATTTCTGATAGGTTTACCAGGGTTTATCCTTTCATTTTTCAATGCTCTTTGCTTCTTCCATTTTCCAGCCTGGAAATCTAGTTAACTGATCTGTGTTACTTGGGTTGCAAACCCCGCAGTGGAGATTTGCTATGGCATTTTCTCATAACCCTGCATGAGTTTTTAACCCTACTTGGGATTATAACCCTAAATGCCACAGAAACGGTTCTGTCCTGGGGCTGTGTAAAATCTTCTGTCTATAAAACTTCCATTTGTGACCACTTTTGCCACAACTCGGTGCTTGCTTAACCCTGCACAGGACACCTGCGGGAGACGCAGCAGCCTTCAAAGACAGTCTATGGACAGACACAGAACGGTGAGCTGCCAAAGTGGCACTGAACTGAAAGATAAAAACATGACACCAAGCACATAACAACCCATCTACAGACACCGAGATTCAGACAGCACTTCCCTGCTGGTGAAGAACCACGGCTGGAGGAGCAAAACTTGGTGAAGAAAGGGCTTATGATAAACCGCACTGCCCAATGTCCAAAATATCGCTGCCCACAGGACCAAGGACAAGCACCTGCAGCGCTGCATGGTTTCCTCCCGTCTCCTCCCCACTGCCAAAGCAGTTCAATGGCCAAGCAAGCAACCCTGAGCAACTCCTATGAGTCTCATCCCCGAGAAAGCAGCTGGTGGGCACGTGACAGGCGTCCTTTGGACTCCTCCCTACGCCAACCGCTTGGCTTCTCTGCTACTCGTCTGCCATCAGTGCCCCTCTGGGCTTAACCACTGGCCTACAGCCCTCCTCCTTGTCCTCCAGCCTTGAGGACAGACTCCCACCTGAGCTCTTGGGGCAGGCCACGGCTCTTACTGCACAAAAGGGCACTTCAGTCCCTATCAGCAGGACACGAATGCCACGCACGGTCTCCACCACAGATGAAATGCCGCTATGCCGCAGCAGTGCCTGCAGCTTACGTGGAGCCTGCAACATCCCACGCCCCCTTACCTTCCCAAGCCCCAACGCGCCAAACCGACAAACGTGGACTTTGCCCAGACTTCCAAACAAATACATCCCTGTAATTCTTTCAGCACTGACAAGCCTGGTTTTTTGGCTGTCCCTGCCCACACGGTGCAAATGAGCTGCAGCAAGTGACAGACCCCATGGGGCAACTAGGGAGGCGGATCTAAAGGACATACGTTGACTGCGGCAACTGTCACCATGTTGGAGCCATACACACGGAGCCACATCTCCTGCACAGCTCTCCAGAACTCAGCGTAGTGCTCCATGCTCTTCCCGCACATCTCAGTGATGTCCAGGCCAGCTGAGAAGATTTTGGGGACGGCCTGGAAGCAGGAAAAAACAAATGTCACTGAGAGTCACTGCTCAGGGGTGACCCTTCAGCTCTCTAACACACTCAGCCTGGTAGCCTGAGGAAAGGGAAAGTGATAATTAAATATGAGATAAACCAAGGTCTTTTGGGGTTCTGAAACAATCTCCCCATGGCCTGGATAATCCTGTCACCTCAACCTGTAGGGCTGGACTCTGTTTGCAGCACAATTTCTCATTATCAGGGTCCCTGTGTGGGTACATCAGCCACAGCACAAAACCTGCCCCGTCCCATTCCTGGGCACTATCTTGTACCTGCATCACCTCTGAAAATAAATGCTGGCGTCTCCTAGCAGCTCCCTCTGGGCAGTTCAAGAGATCTCAAGGGATGTGTCGGGTTTGCAGATAAGCAGCTTTGATTTAAATGACAAATGACCATACTCAGTTGTTATTCTTCCACTAGAAAAGGGCAGTGAAGAAAGAGCACTGCCGCTCCAAGAACCCCTTCCCCTCCTTCCCAGCTGCTTCCAGGCCCTCCCATGCCAGTGACCAGGGAGCCTGAAGACCAAACAGGAGCAAGGGAACAGCACCTGTGCCTGCCAAATCACACCCTAAGCTCAGGACAACACATACGGATGTGAAGATCACGCCCCGGCAGGCCCGGTTGTTCTCCAGCTTCTCCATGCTAATGCAAAACTCAGTGAGGAAGTCCAGGCTGTAGCTGTTGACTGGGGGGCTCTTGAACTTCATCGTGGCGACGCCTGTGCCATGGTTAACACAGAGACATCAGAACCCCCCAACACAAGGGCATGCACTGCCTTGCCCAAGGGAGCTTCACCCATCTCTATGTTTCCCTGCTCACCCCAGATGGTGTCTTTCCATTTCTGGCTCTTCAAAAAGCCACCAGAGTGGTGGGGCCAAAACCTGCCTGCACACCAGGCTCACTCAGCCAGCGGTGAACTTGAAGCATGAACCAGCAAACATGTGCTGTCCACATGGTGTGTCCCAAAAAGCAGCAAATTCTCGGGTCGTGCTGCCCAGTAGGTCCCTTTCCTCTGGGCCACGAAGTAAAGTTGAGCCTCCAGCTTCTATTATAGCAAACATCCCGTGCCCAGGGCCTCACACACCTTTTTGAGCCTGCTGACAGCACTGCTGCCCTGGCCAGCACTGCAGGAAGGGCTCTGAACCCTCCCAACTGGCACTATCCTACCCCAAAAGGTCCTCACCGAGTGCTCAGTCTGGGAACAGCACGAGGACTGGGGCTGGCAGCCAAAGGCAGGCCCTGGGAAGCCTCAAGGAGAGGCATCCCTTTGTTCAGTGTGGGGACATGGCTCCGTGACAGCTACTCCCGGCAGCCAGGACACAGAAATCTCCAGCAACTGCTCCCTGACCTCCACCTGACCTCTACCAGGTCCCTAAAGCATGGACCCCACAAAGGGGACAGGGCACAAAGTTTGCCCGTGGTTACAGCTAGGGTCCTGAGCACCTGAGGCTGGAACATCCGAGGCACTGGTGGCTTTCCACACCCAGAGCCACATGTGCCGTGTGGCTGGCACAGGAGAGAGCACCCTGCCTGCATCCCACAACAGCCCACAGCACATGGGTGACACTGCAGAGGTACCACCCGCCAAACCTGTGCTCTCATCCAGCTCCACCAGGATCTTGTTGTTGCTGAAGGCACGACACGGGGCACGCAGGATGCCAAGGGGCTGCAGGGGACTCGGGGGCTGCAGGCTGGTTCTGCCCCATGCTGGCAGCTGGCGGCAGAGGGGCAGCACACCTGTGGGGACAGAAGCAGGTAGGGCCAGGCAGGGCACAGACCCCTTGGGTGTCGGGTGTGCTCCCCAAAACTGCTCTGCATGATCAGCATGGGCACATAGGGATACCCTGACCCACTGAAGGAGGGCATAGGGACACCGTGACCCATGGCGGGGGGACACAGGGGCACTCTGACTCAAAGAGGCAAGACATGGGGCACTCTGACCCACGGCAGGGGGGACACGGAGGACACACTGGCCCATTGAAGGAGGACATGAGGACACCCTTACACACGGCAGGGGACACGGGGGCACTGACCCACTGAGAGAGGACACAGGGACACCTCAGCCCACGGGACACTCTGAAACAGTGAGGGAGAACATGGGGCACCCTGACCACGACAGCGGGACAAGGGGAGGAGCCACGCGGACTCCTC